>NC_072786.1:27993457-28200519 GCF_022539595.1 Amphiprion ocellaris | reverse complement strand
CTACCTACTGCCTCCCCCTACCTACTGCCTCCCCCTACCTACTGCCTCCCCCCTACCTACTGCCTCCCCCTACCTACTGCCTCCCCCTACCTACTGCCTCCCCCCTACCTACTGCCTCCCCCTACCTACTGCCTCCCCCTACCTACTGCCTCCCCCTACCTACTGCCTCCCCCCTACCTACCGCCTCCCCCTACCTACCGCCTCCCCCTACCTACCGCCTCCCCCTACCTACCGCCTCCCCCTACCTACCGCCTCCCCCCTACCTACCGCCTCCCCCCTACCTACCGCCTCCCCCCTACCTCCTATTTTATTTCATTTTATCTCATCCAGTGTTTTCTCGTTGCATGTGTTATTTCAGAAAACATCTCCTCGGTTCTTAGAATCCTTCATTTTTACCATGATGTTGCAGATTTTATTGCATTTTCATCTGTAAAGAACTTTGTCTTCCATCTAATTTAGCATGAAAAACGTTATATCAATGTAGTCCGATTGACAGATTTATTGATATTTAGCAATGAAAATAAATAGAAACACAAAAGAGCTACCAGCTAAATATACTGTAAGTACATTTAATAAAATAATTCTTATAAATTAAGTTGAAATGAGGTGACTTGAAGGCCAAAGCACTTGATTTACATCATTTTAACACCCATCAAACCATTCAGTGGCCATTGTAAAGTGCATGTTGTTGGTAAATCATGAGCTAACCAGTTTGCAGCTACTCTCATTGCAATAATAATCTATTATTTGTGTTGTGGCACATGTAATGAACCCCAACACAAATGTTAATTTAATGTATTGTCCAATGATTTAGTTTCTTTATTAAGGGTTTTTCGTGTAACATTGCCAATATTACTGCTGTAATTTAATGCATAAATCAGTGTATTATTTCCTAGGGGTTTTGTTTCTGTATTACAGTTCACACAGCCTTTCATATGTCCCATTTATAGGTGTATTTTATCCAATAATCCTGCTGCAAGTCAAGATATAGCAACCAGTTAACTCATAGGGTTTGAAAACTTGGAGAGTAGTGTTTATTTTTCATGCAAGAATGTTTACTTAGTGATTTTAGAGTGCTTCAAGTGGGACAAAACGAGAAAAAGCCATTTGAACAACAAGATAAGAAAACTAAAATCACCAGGAAATCACCATTTTAAGAGTTTTTCAATAAAATAAACTATATAACTGGTCAAAACTCCTGATTTTAGAACCTCCATAAAAGACCCTGAGTCACTATTCTTACAGGTCAAATGTATACAAAGTATAAACATTCAACTGGTACAAAGTAACAGCTAAAAAATCATACATGAGATGAACACAGAATTTTTTCGCTTAAAAAAAAATACTCACTTGTCATTGCGTTCCTCTGCTGTAGTCATGATTCTAAAGGAAAAAAACCAGTTGCATTGAACCGAGCCAAGCCCAGGATGTAGGGATGGTGCCCCCTCCAAGTGGCATCAGGCAAACTGTGTCGGTGGAACATTCGCATGCAGACAGGTGAAATTAAACATTGCAAGATCCAAATCTTTTGTAAAACTGGCATTTTTTTCAGTGTGGCCAAATGCTGCTTGGAGGATGATGCTATTGTTGTAAAGGGGATTTTGAAAAGGGTAACGCGTACGTGGCGGAACAAGAAGAAAAAGCCCAAATGTGCAATTTACTTCCAGTGAGTTAGTGCAAGACATAACTACCGGTGAATACAAGTCAGATCAAGATTCTATTAGTTTAAACTGTCAAAACCACAAAATAGCCACAGTCAACCTCTAAATGACAGTTTCCAGATGAAAGCAGCTGCTATGTGGCTACTAGGTGACTGTGTAGGAGGTTTGACGAAAAAATGAATTCCTCAGAGCAACTCACTGAAAAAAACAGGAAGTAATGAACATGTTTTGAAAATTCTAAACTATCAACTGTGAGCAAGAGCTACTTGATTTTAATCTGCATTTGGTAAACTTGCACACTGACGTCAAGGACCACATGCAGTCGATGGATCTGATCCTCACTGCAGACTTCAAGGCTGGTACAGTTTCACATTCAGGGCTTAAATAAACCAGGACTAAACTGGTTTAAATGAACCCACATTAATCCAGCTGCTTTCTGAGATGTTATTTAACTTCAGATTTACTAGTTCCAGACTACAGAGTCTCAGACTAAGGTAATAAAGGACAACTCAGATTATGTTTTGGAAGCCGAATCAGATTAACAATGTGCATGTGGCACAAAGGTACGTACTATTTTCCCCAGCAGGTTAGCATAAGCTAAAGGAAAATGCTGACCATTTATGAGAAACCTGCTATAGAGTTCCATGAGCGTAAATTAAGAACATGAACAAAAAAAGAACATTAACTCCAGCTGAAAATCCTTCGTTTTGAGTTGTCTATCAAAGAGCCTTCTCCATCTCTTCTCTTCATCTTTGCCATTTTCAAAATATGATACATTATGTTTTGCATATGTTTTGACAATGACTCATTTGGCTTCTTTCCATTAGGTATGTAGTCAATGAATTGCGCACCACCGAACTCTCAAATTTGCATTTGTCTGTAATAAGGGGTTTTTACCCTGCAACCTCACATTAATAACTTTTGCTATATTTTCAGAAGGATTGCTCTTGCAGACGGTGCAGTGTTGTCCTGCACTGATATTTATGTTGCTAAACAGTTTTCCTTACAAATATCACTAATGCAGAAACACTGCAGACCACCAGTTCTGACCCTAATTACATTTTATATCCCCATAAAAGGCAGAGCTCAGGTTAGTTTGTGTTCTACGAAAAAGAATTAGCTTGAATACTAGTTAGCTAGACTTTACTCAAGCTCCTGCCACCTGTGCCCCAACAATGAACCCTCATTCCAAGTGACTTAAATCCTTTTGTCTCGACATTTTATTCAAGTTTTAAGTCGTGTAGCAAATGATAGATATCAAGAAATAAGTAAATATTGGTCTTTTTCATGCCAAGAATTGGGAAGTTATTTGTTTTACTATTTATAGAGATTATTATGTCTGTAATAATCCATTCTTAATCTGAAATGAAACTGCAACTGTGATAAATCTATTGAAGGGCAAAGTACAATACTCCCTCTGAACTGTAGTGAAGAAGTATGTGACTGTAAAGTACTGTAAAGTGGCCTCACCTACAAGGGTTCTTGTACTAGATATTTAAAAGTTTACTGTATTGCAACATTCTGGGATTTTAAAAAGTTTCTTGAAGGCCTCAGTTGTGTAACCATCACCTTTAATTTCATATCTTCCTTGAAGATAAGAAAATTGCAATCAAAAAGTCAGTGCTGTGAGAAATAATCAGCAGCAATCTGAAGTATCTGTAGCATTATTCCATGTTACATGACAATATAAGTCAAGAAATGCTTACACCAGTAAGCAGATTCAGTAAAAACAGCTCTTAAAATTCACATATTTGTGTCTAAAATACTAGATTTTACTTGTTAAACATGTAAAAGCATAATTTTCTTTATGAGAGATGTTAACTTTAACCATTAAAATCTTTCTCTTTGGTTCATTATTTTCATTGTAAAGTGGAGGCGACAGCACCGATACGTACTAATGAAGTCGCTCTTGAGCAGCGATGCGCCCCAGTGACTTCGCCACTGTTTTGTTTCCTGTTTCAACCACATGAATGACGGAGGGAACTACCAGCCTGTCACAGAAAGACAACAAGTCGGATCCGAATGACTGGGCCGACTTTTCACAGAGGGCTTGAAAGTGATGCTGTTTTTCACATCTCACCTACATGTTTCCATTTCAAAACTCCGAAAAAGGAAGGAGGTCTCTGTGTGACTTGAGTTTCCTGCCGCCGCCGCCGATCTGAAGGTTGCAGGTCACCTTGTTGTTTTTGTAGTAGAATCAGCTTCCATTCCATGAATTCTGATTAATACAGCGACGAGTCACTTTGATTTCTCCTGGAAAAACAGCGATGCAGACGTACAGTTTCTGCTGAAAAGTTTTGAGGTCTGATTCCTGGATGACACTTTCTCATGCAGCTTTGGTTTTGTCATTTGGCTGCGATGTAAATTTCCCATAAAGCAGCTGAAAATGCACAATTTCTCAGAACTAGCTTGCAAGTACTACAGAACATTGCAAAGAAAAATTAGTGGAATCGACAAATAGTTTCTTGTTAACTGCAAATACATGAGTTTTGTTAATTTAACTTAACATTTCTAGTTTTTACAACCTTTAAGCATTTTGACTTGAAAATAGTTGATTTAATGTTCACCTGAAAGATCACTAAACTTAATAAAATGGGATTTTAAAGAAACAAGACTAACACACTTAAAACTGTCTTGTTTTTGTAGTTTGAAGAAAGCCTGCAGAATAGCAACTTGCAGTTTGTTTCGAACATATATGAAGACAAGACATTTGAAGTTTATTTATTGTAATAATTCAAACAATGAAAGCCAATTGTTACCCAACCTTAAAAAAAAAAAAAAAATCCTTTCTTTGGACCAAATCTGGTAGAGAATGGCTTCAACAGCTATATTTGTAAGTTCTCTGTGCCGAATCAAAAACGAGTCTTTAGGCTGAGAAAATGTAAACAGAAACTAAAATCTCATATCAATGTGATGAATTGAGCTTTATATTTGCATTATCATTCAATTTAACTAACTTTATATTGTTCAGTAAACTTGTTTTCTGCTAAAACTGTGTAAATGTGTTCTTTTGGACAGCCAGCAGGGGGCGACTTCACTGGTTGGAAAAAATGTCAGATTGTATAGAAGGCTATGAGAAAATGCTGCTACTTCTCCTTTGATGTTACCTCAGTAAACATTTTCCTCATGAGCGTATGATCTTAATCGCTAGTTTCATGTCTCCTTTAATCCAGAATGATGTTTATTTTTGTAAAGTATGGTCCCATTTAGAGGAATATAGACGATAAAGAGATGCAGGCTTCTCTTGTGACTGCCATCATATTGTGTCGCAATGCCAAAAGTCCTCGAGTTTCAGTCAAATCAGTCTCTAATGTTTTAAAAGAACAACATGGCGACAGTAAAATGGCAAATTTGAGGCTTCAAAACAATAGTCGTCAATACAATGGGCGACAACATGGCTGCTAAGTTTTGTAAAGTCAGGAAAGTTAAGAAAGCAGGGAAGCTTAAGTTTTAGATTGAACTAACTAATGTACAATTATGCCATCATAGGACTCTTAGGATGCCTTGTGGGATCATATTAATGAATTCAAACGCCACAACAACAAGAGAAGTTCATTCATTTCAAACAGTTTAAGTGCTGCAGTTCAGTTAAAGGCCCAGTTCTCCCAGTTCCAGCACTGCAGGTTTAATTCCCATCAGCAGTGCTGCCAACTGCCAACATATATTCACATTTATTCAATTAGCAGAGACTCTTATCCATAGCAGCAGGCAGGTCCAATCAGAGGAGGTGGAATCCAGCCTTCAGTTAGTGCAACAACACTTCATAATGAATGAATCTGGAGTATAAATGTAAATAAAAATGGCTGCATTGGTGGGTGGGAAGCTGGTGAGAGATCATAACTGTTCAGCAGCACCAACTACTCAATATTTAAAAAAATAATATTATAAAGGGGTATCTACCAGACAAAACAAGCACTGCAAGCTGGAACTGAATGGTCAGTCACATTCATTATTTCTTTTATTACTTAATCAGATAAGTTTGATGTATTTAATTACATGAAAACAAATATAAAAAGTAGAAAGACCTCTTTGTAGTCCTTAAATTGAAGCATTAAGAAAAGCATTGTACAGCAATAATACAGAGTGATTTAAAGTGGGAAAAATCAATCTTTCCCAGGTATTCCTGATTGTCTTTGTGTTCTACATTTAAAAAAAATTCTAACTGTAATATTTCAAACAATTTACTGTTGTTTTTCTGATTTTCCCTGTTTTAATTGCCAAGAAATTACCTAAATATCCAGTAAAATCACAGAAAAACTTATTAATTTGCATGTTAACCATAAAAACACAGACTGAAAATGTAAATGACATCCACGGTAAAAATAAATAACTATGAATATAATTTGTCACATATTGACATAGGTATTATTATATATTGCAGTATTTAAACCAGGAAATTATAGTTATTTTAAAGATATTAGTCATCATTTTAAAGAAAAATGACATATTATTGACCATAAAAATGGCTACAAAAATAGTCATAATAGTTATTTTACAGCTTTTACCGCTTTCCCTGAAAAATCACAGGAAAAAAAAGCAGTAATTTACACTTTAATCATAAAAACACAGGTCAAAAATGTCAATAACGTCCATGGTAAAAATAAATAGTTTTATAAAGATCATTTGTTACATATTTATATAAATATTATCATATATTACAGTATTTAAATCAGCAAAATCATAGTTGTTTTAAAGATATTCATCTTAAATTTAAAGAAAAATGACATATTATTGAAAAAAAAACTTTTTTCCTCTGAAAAATCACAGAAAAAAATTCTTCACATTAATATCCACGTCAAAAATTTGTAATATCAATTCATAAATATATTTTTCTGTGTTGTTCTGTGTGATTTCAAAGTGAAGTGACACAGTTTAAATGTATTTATTTTACCAATTTTTGAGATTATTTTCACAATTTACAGTTTTTGAATGCCTCCTCAGCATGTCACCCTTGCTGCCAGATTTTCACCACAGATTTTTATTTTTTTTATTTTCCTATTTACTTAAATCCCAAATCTGACTTTCATAAAAGGAAGGTCTTCTCTTTTTATTTTCTCCAGACGTGTGTTTGGATGCGCCTCTGCATGAATCATTGCAGCTCACATGTCGTAATTCTGCATCTTCCATGAAACGGTGACTAACAGGTTCACACCTATAGGCAGCCCACTCGTACGAAGACGAGGATGTGGGATGTTCTGTTCTTATCTCTGCTGCCACCGGCGTACATCAAAAAACACAGATGACAAAGTAGCTCGCTAATTCTTTTCTCCCTTCTCGTTTTTTTTTCTTGTGGCTTCTATCTCTCAACACCTCCAACCCAAGAGTGGTCCAGTCTGAGAGCCAGGAGATGGTTATCGTAGAAGCTACGAGGCCTCGCTTTGTCACCATGTTTACCTGTAGCGCCCACGCACCAACTCCACTCCAGTCATCTCCAAAACGCCCGGGATGAAACGTGGATGACGTGATCCCGCCGTGACGCCCCTCCTCTATCTTCAACGATGGACAAGACAAAGAAGCTTATCAAGCCGGCCTGATAACACGGCAGCCAATTAAGATACGCTCCGTGTATCACACAATGTGCGTTCACTATCGGCATCAAAGGGTCAGAAGAAGAAGAAGAAGAAGAAGAAGGAGTGGTGAATGGGATCGCCCTGCAACCTGAACCCGGAGAGGCTATTTTTTGAAATGTGTCACGGGGAGATATTCAGCGAGAAACGGACACGTGGGAATTCGTATTGTTGACACTTTGCATGTGTAAAAGCAGCCACTGAAGTACTAGTTGTGGGAAAAAAGGCCCAGTTTTGGGGTAGTGGGCACTAGATGGCACTAATGAATGGTAATTATAGAGAATTATTCCTCCTCATATGCACAGAAAAGGCCAACATCTGCAGCACACAGTAGAGAAAAGCATCAGAAATATGTGCAAAATGTAGAATATTTGAATTGTGATCAAGTAAATATTCATCTGTGCTTCATAATAACAGCTGCTTTAATGCATAGTTCTTATATTAGGACTTAAACCACAAGAATTTAACAGTTAATCTAAGATTTTTAAATGTATATTCAGACTCTGGGCTCCCTATCTGTGTTAAACCTAAAATAAACTGAAATTATTTGCATTTTCTATATGTTGCATTAGTATTTTTCTGCAAACAAGCAAAAAAAAGGAAATTATTTATTGAAAAACACAAGTATTTAACAGTTTATCTGTAATTTAAATGCAAATTACACTGGCTATAGCATGTACAATCAATCACTAACTGATAAATGTGGATTTAACAAGTGCTCAGAGCTTCAACTCCATATCAAAACAAATGTAAACATATTATTTGCATTTTCTCTGTGTTATATTGGTATTTTTAACACATAGGTGAAAAAAGTCACATTTTTGATCAGTCTTTATTGAAAAACACAATAATTTAACAGTTCATCTCCAGGATTTAAATGCAAATAACCCAAACCACAGCATGTATGCATGTACAGTCAATCCCAAACTGATTAAAGTGAATTCCACAAGTGCTGAGCTTCAGCTCCATGTTAAAACAACTGTAAACAAAACTTAATTGCATTTTCTGTGTGTTGCATTAGTATTTTTTTTTTGCAAATATGTTTCAAAAAGCCACATTTGGAATCATTTTTTATTGAAAAACAATAATTTAAATTACACTAAGATTTTGAAATGTCTATCTCCAAGTTAGAACAAATAAAACCATGTAACATTAGTTATATTTTCCATCTGTTCTATGAGTATTTTTCTGCAAACAATTGGGAGAAAGTCCTTTTTAATATTTTTTTATTGTCTAACACAAGGATCTACCAGTTAATCTAGGACTTAAATGCAAATTACACTAGATATAGCATGAACAATCCAGCACAGACTGATACAAACTGAAATCACATGCATTAGAACACATAAAACACATAAAGTTAGGACACATAAAACCTGACATTTGTTGCATTTCCTCTGTTATATTAACATTTTTCTGCAAACAATGGAGGAAAAAAGTCTTTTTTAATATGTCTTATTGAAAAACACAAGTATTTAAGAGTTAATCTGGGACTTAAATGCAAATAGCATCAGCTATAGCATGTACAATCAGTCACTAACTGCTAGACATGGATTCAACAAGTGCTCAGAGCTCCATCTCTTAGAACAAATAAAACCTGAAATTAGTTGCATTTCCTTAACATTTTTCTGCAAACAATGGGGGATAAAAAGTCGTTTTTTTATGTCTTTTTTTCAATTAAAAAAACGTGCATTTAACAGTTAATCTAGTATTTGAAAGCAAATTACACAAGCTATGACATGTCCAATCCATGTGAGACTGCTAGACGTGGATTCAACAGGTGCTCGGAGCTCCGTCTGTCCACTGTGAGATCTCTGTGCAGCAGATCTGGCCTGAGAGCTCGGTGCAGATGTCAAAGCTCTGCTGCTTATGAGCAGGCCAGGGGAGCACAGCGATAATGGCCGGTTAGTTATCGTACAAACGGGGGTCGCCGGTCTCGACCTCCCTCTTCCTCTCGGAGCCGAGGCGGCTCCATAATCGCCCATCTGGACTCTCCGTCCTCCTGCGTGGCGTCGCACCTTATCGTCGGCCGAGGCTTAACCTGTGATAAGATACGTTGCTGCTGCATTTCCACTCGAAGATGCTCCAACACATCACTCGCTGTATCAGATTATTCATTCAAACCTCTTTTTTTAATGCTCCTTGCATATATGTAGAAATACTGGAAACTCCCTTATTTCTCGTTGATGAATTATCTGGATCCGGTTTGGTGATTCATGCAGTAAAAAACACGTCTCTCTCAGGCTGTGGAAAGAACTCACACTGACCAAAAGCAACCACAGGAAGACAGAGTGAAGACGTTCATCCTGTCAAACGGCGTCCGGACTGTTTCTCAGCTGATATTATCTCACCGCTTTCACACACTTTGTCTCATTAACAGCTGAAGAACAGAGCAGAAAATAAAGAGCAAAAACATCTGATTTCAAAGATTAGATAAAGAAAGAAGAAAGAGGTTTATCTCTGAATGTACACGTCCTTGAGTTTCTCTGCTATAAGGTCAACCTCGGAATGTGGTTTAGGAGAAGAAATGAGCAGAAAGGTCGACAGATCGTCTTGGATTGACCCTCGGCTTCTCTTCTGCAGCGTTTCAGGCCCACATCTCTGCAGGTTTTAGGGACAGAAAGCCACCGCAGTGCAGCAGCAACAATGTGGCTTCAAACAAGTATACAAGGAGGAAAAGTAACAGCAGTGGCTTCACTTTATCTATCGCCTGATGCACAGCATGTATAAAATGTTCTCAACGAGGCAGAGGCTGCATTTAACATGCAGGTGGAGGCCAGATTTGTCTCAAAAGCTGCATTAAATGCTAATTTTAGAACTTTAAGAGGTTTTATTGAAATAAATACATAGAAAGATGCTTTATTCATAAAGCATCAGCTCAGAAATGTTGCATTTAAGAAAAATAATGTGCAAATCATGCTGCTAGAAGAACCAAATCAAGGTGCAAGAAAAAGAAACGATTAAAAGTATGATAAAGTTTGAGGTTGCACAGCTATTTTTTTTTTGCTTCAACTTAACCTAAAATGTGAAAATTGTTGGAAGTGTTAACCCTGTTTTTGCTGTAAACTTGGTTTTCATGTTTAATAAAGGTGACAAAATAGAAAAATGAGCATTAACCATATAAAAGGCTATAAATTCCTTAGAAATAGAATAAAATATGTTTAGTTGTCATTGTACATGCACCGTAAAATTGTATGCAAACCTATTTCAAGTGCATCAGATCAGAGGTATATAAATAAGATAGAAAAAAAATACTTCAAACATAACTATTAAAAGATTACTTAAAAGAGAAAAAGTTTCTAGTAAAGAAAAGCACAAAACATACTTTAAAAACACTGTTTTTGCAAGTTTATTAGCATCATATTCATAAGTGATTCTTTGTAAAACAGGTATGAAAAACAGAAAAAGCTTAATATAGAAAATAAAAAATACTTATAAAATAACTATAGAGATTTTTAAAAAAGAGAAAGTTTCTAAAAAACTAAGAAAAGAAAAACACAAAACATACTTCAAAAACTCATTTTTAACAAGTTTATTAGTATCATATTTACTAGCAGTTCTCCTAAAATAAATAAGAAAAAAACAGGTGTTAACAGAAATATGATCTGATATTTCACATATTTCACAATAAACTCAGTCAACTCTGCTTTTATTCTTAAGTCACGTACAAATCTTCTTGTGTTGATATGCATTCAAGAGCATTTCATTTGAGATACTACTCGATAAAAGCTGCAGAATTGGAGCCCATTGACAGAAAAAAAAATGCAGTATAGTGAAAAATGGTGTTAAGTTCTGTACAGTAACCTGAGAGATCCTCTCTGCTGCTGCTGGACCGTCGCCCATCTCTTTTATCGGTGCCGCAGCTGAGGAAAAAAACACACAAAATATGTTTACAGCCACCCGATAACATCCAGCATGTATACTGTAAACTGTAACGTTTAAAGACGCCTGTTGGATTGTCAAACGAGGCGAGAATTAATTCTTTTATCTGGCTTTTTCATCGTTTGTTTAACTTCTGCTTAAATTGCGCTGCATTTCAAACACTTTTTCATACACATTTGCTTATCAGATGCAGTGTGAATATCGATTTCCCAGATACGGGGTGATAAGGTCGGCCGCTCTCATGAAGCGCTGAATATTTTATCCACTCTGGATTATAATGAGCGATTAGTCATCATCCTGTTTTTTTCATACGGCAAAAACCTATCGATAAACACACCCTTAATGCGATTCGGTGTTAAAAAGTTCTAAGCTGCTTGCCGGCTGGACACAGAAATTGTGATTTAATGCACACAAAAAAAGAGGATAAAACGGCGCTAAGCTGCTGCTGCTGCTGCTGCTGCTGCCGCCGCCTCTGAAACTTCACCCAGTAAACAGTTTGAACTGAACACAGCGACCATGTGTGTCTACATATGTGTGGATCAGACTGGAAGGAGCCTGAGAGATGGGGGGGTAGACGTATAATGTGCCCGATGACAAGGCAAGCGATCCGGGCTTCTTGGAGCTGCACATGTAACCTAAAACACACACACACATTCATAGAAGCTGCAGCTCACTTTCTGCTGCACCTGATGATCCACATGTCTGTCTTCTGTGACTAAGAGTGAGGAGGCGGCCACGAGAGAGAGAGAGAGAGAGAGAGTTTTCTATGAAAGAAAATAAAAAAAATCACTGGAACCAGTCACATTTTGCATCACGGTTTCATACTTAGAATGTGATTTTTTTTTTTCTTTTCTAGTTCACAACTTCCCCCCAAAACGTTTTGAATGAAGGGGATTTTCTGCTTGTTGTAATTCAGTTCTGCAGAACATGAATCGTATCTTGTCATATTAAGGTAGTTGTACTAATGTGCAAAAATAACGTGGAAATCATACTGGTAGAATGAATAATGTGCAAAATTGTGCTGGTAGCTGGAACATGTTGCATTTAAGTATAATAAAAGAAACTAATGTGCAAAAAAGAATTCGCAAATCATGTCGGTAGAATAAATAATGTGCAAAATTGTGCTGGTAGTTTGAACACGTTGCATGTAAGAAAACTAAGAGAACTAATGGGCAAAAAAAGTGCAAATCATGCCAGTAGAAGACAAAAGGTGCAAATTTGTGCTGGTGGTTCAAACATGTTGCATTTTAGTAAAATAAAGGAAACTAATGTGCAAAAATAACGTGCAAATCATGCTGGTAGAAAAAATAATGCACAATATTTTGCTGGTAGTCCGAACACATTGCATTTAAGAAAAGTAAGGGAACTAATGTGCAAAATAACGCACAACTAGTGCTGGTAGAACAAATAAGGTGCAAAATTGCACTTGGGAGTTTGCACACGTTACCTTTAAGCAAAATAAGGAATGTGCAAGGAGAATGTGCAACGTAATCATGCCGGTCGACTTCTAAAATTTGTGCATGTAGTTTGAACACGCTGCATTTAAGAAAACTAAGGGAACTAATGTGCAAAAATAACGTGCAAATCGTGCTGGTAGAAGAAAAAAGGTGCTAATTTGTGCTGGTAGCTCACACATATTGCATCTAAGTAAAACAAAGTAAACCAACGTGCAAAAGAATGTGCAAAGTAATTGTGCTGGTAAAAGAAAAAATGTGCAAAATTGTGCATGTAGTTCGAACACGTTGCATTTAAGAAAACTAAGGGAACTAATGTGCAAAAATAATGTGCAAAGCATGCCAGTAGAAGAAATAATGTGCCAAACTGTGCATGTAGAAGAAAAAAGGTGCAAAATTGTGCTAGTAGTTCACAGTCAATACATTTAAGTCAAATAAAGGAAACTAATGTGCAAAAATAACCTGCAAAACGTGCTGGTAAAGCAAGTAAGAGTGAGGAGGCAGCCATGAGAGTCCCAGAGAGTTATCTATGAAAGAACAAGTCACATTCTGCATCATGGTTTCATACTTAGAATGTGATTTTTGGTGCATAATTTCCCCCAAAACACTTTGAATCGAGGGGGATTTTCTGCTCGTTGTAATTCAATTCTGCAGAACATAAATTCATATCTTTAGTGCTCACGCGAGGGGAGAAATATATAATAACCTAAATAACGCTGGAGTTTCTTACACTTTAAATCAAAGGGACTCATCGTATAACTCGTCATATTTACAGCTATGAAGGGAGAAAAAAATGGTTGCAGATGTACGATGGAGGGCAGCACAATGCCGCCGCAAGGTCTTCCTAAGACGAGTGTGATTGCTGTTGATCTTTTGCCCTTTTCATGCCGGCTTTTTTACGACACGCTCGCTGTAAAACTGAAATAATAGAGAGATCAAGACCTTATCACATAAGTTTGGATGGGAAGTTTCCCCCGTCTTTCGCCCTCTCTCTTTCTATATAAATATATTTCTTTTTCTCTTCTTTCTCCTGGACCTTTTTATTATTCAGGACAGGCAGTGTACAGTGCATAGTTGTGGGGGAATAATCTCATGCAGCAGATTAAGTGGATTAATTAGGGTTTTATTCATCAGGGTGAATTGGTACCTAAAGAGCTTCCCCCTGCAATGACAAGGATTTTTCACCCTTAATTATCTCGGGCTGTGGAATGCAGTCCTGCATGTGCGGCGCATGGAAATAAAGAAGGAGGCGGCTCGTCAAACTGTGGAAGTCTTCACCGTGAGCAAGCTTTTTTATATTTATTTCAGCAGCACAACAACTTTATGAAAATCTTTCTTTTTCCTGTTGTTTTTTTTTTTTTTTTTTCTTTTTTCAGCCTGCCCCTGCGTGAAAGTCAGCATCAGACCACGGAGCTGCTTATCTCCACATCGAGCCCCTCATCAGGGCTCATCTCTTTATCTGCTCATCATTTTCCACTTACACAGGCCTTCTCACACACTCTCACCCTCCCTGTCAATAAGCAAGAGTTGGTAGAAAACCACCAACCACACTGTACAGAGTGCAAACAGCTGGCATGAGAAAAAGGCAAAAACTGACTTTCAGAGCAGGAGGATGCACTTGTGTGAAAAAAGTGAGGAGTTGCAGCTAAAAACAGCAATTTTAGGAGCTTTTTTTAAAATTAAAAAGATATTTTTATGTACTTATATGGGGGAAGTTTAAGGTATCTTGTAGGTTATACATGTTATGTTGAAGAAAAATAAGGAAACTAATGTTCAAAATAATGTGCAAATGGTGCAGGTAGAAGATAAAAGGTGCAAATTTGTGCTGGTAATTTGAACACGTTGCATTTAAGAACACTAATGTCCAAAAAATAACGTGCAAATCGTGCCGGCAGAAGAAATAATGTGCAAAATTGTACTGGTAGTTCGAACACGTTGCATTTAAGTAAAATAAAGGAAACTAATGTGCAAAAGTAACGTGCAAATCGTGCTAGTAAAGCAAATAAGATGCAAAACTAAAGGAACTAATGTGCAAGATAATGTGCAAATTGTGCTAGTATCACAAAAAAAAAATTGTGCAGTTATATTGTAATTAAAAGAGTATTAGAAAATCTAAATATAGTTTAACAACAGAATGAACGTGTTAGAATTTCACTGTAATTAAAACACAAGTAGATCAACCATTTAGGTAGATTTTATTGCAAAAACACAAGATGCAAAAGTTCAATTTTGTTTTAATTGATGGAACAATTCACATAAACTTTAGTGCAAGACTATATTTGTACATTTTGGCGATCACAAACACAAGACACACGATTGCATAAGTCATCCCTGGTCCAGAGAAAAGAAGCCAGATCTGCGCAGAAAAAGGCTAAAACGCCACCGAACAGAGATAATATTGAATTTAAATATAACATTTCTGCACCACTATGATGCTAAACTGCCTCCGTACACGAGCTGCAGCGCCTCGCCGTGTGACAAAAGGCGGGTTTTACATCCTCAGAGCAGATTTTAAGGCCCATTCAAGGCCCGGACAAGAGCTTCTCACAGACACAAACGTGGACTTTCTCAAGTTCCAGCCTTTTCGCCGTCGAGCACAAAGCGTCCGAGGCGAGGCGAAGGGGGGAGCCGAGCATCCCCGACCAGGAAGATAAGAAAGTTGGGGTGAGGACTGGTACTGAGGAGGAGGAGGAGGAGGAGGAAGAGGAAGAGGGTGGGCATTCAGCGACCAGGTCAGACGCAACGCCTCACTGGACAAATGTCAGATACACATCTCCGCTCTTTAGTCTCTGCTCAGCTGACTGACAGGCTGCTCTGTGAGAGGAGCTGTGTGTGTGTGTGTGTGTGTGTGTCTGTGTGTGTGTGTGTGTGTGTGTCTGTGTGTGTGTGTGTGTGTCTGTGTGTGTGTGTGTACTTTAATCTGAGTACCAACAGTAATGTGTGTGTTTGTGCGCAGGAACAGTAATGTGTGTGTTTTACTGGTGTCCGATCTCCAAAACGTCACGTTTTTAAGAATAATGGCAAAAAAACTGGGTTACATTTGTATGAAAATCCAAATTTGGAGAGTTTTATGGTCTAAAAAGTGTTGTATTTGCATGAAAGGATGTTTGTAGTTGGTGTTCACGTGCAGGAGCAGGATTGTGTGTTTTCCTGGCTCTCCAAAAGGCCACATTTTGTTCAATAATCATAAAAAAACTGCGCGATTTGCATTCGCAAGAGTTTTCTCAAAAGGACAAAAAATACTGCGTCAGATTTGAGTCAAAATGCAACTTTTTGAGAGTTTTCTGGTCTGAAAAGTGTCCTAATATATAATCTTTCAACTTATTTGCATGAAAGGATGTTATAGTGCTGTAGGATGTGTGTGTTTGTGTGCAGGAGCAGTAATGTTTGTATTTTACTGGTGTGTGATCTCTAAAAAATCACATTTTGAAGAATAATGGCAAAAAAAATAGGTTAGATTTGTGTGAAAATGCACCTTTTTAAGAGTTTAATGGTCTACAATGTGTTGTATTTGCATGAAAATGTTGTAGTCAGTGTGTGTTTGTGTGCAGGAGCAGTAGTGTGTGTGTGTTTTATTGGTGTCTGATCTCCAAAACATCACATTTAAAGAGAATAGAGAATAATGGCAAAAAACTAGGTCAGATTTGTGTCAAAATGCAACTTTTTGAGAGTTTTCCAGTCTGGAAAGTGTCCTAATATATAATTTTTCAACTTTTGCATGAAAGGATGTGATGGTTGGTGTGTGTTTGTGTGCAGGAGCAGTAATGTGAACAGTGTTTTTGTGTGTTTAGATGATGTCCAGTCTCCAAATCCTCACAATTTATAGAATAATGGCCAAAAAAAACTAGGTTAGATTTGCATCAAAATGCATTTTTTTTGTCTTAACATATAATCTTTCAACTTTTTTGAGGACAAGGAACAAATGCAAAAACCTGCAGCACATTTTCTAGGAAAATAGCAAAAAAACTGAGTTATGTTTGTGTTAAAGCGCAACTTTTTGGAGAGTTTTATGGTCTAACAAGTGTCTAATTTGCATGAAGGGATGTTTACAGTTGATGTTTGTGTGCAGAGCAGCAATTTGTGTGTTTCATTGGTGTCCAATCTCTAAAACGTCCCCTTTCTAAGAATAATGGCAAAAAACTGGGTTATATTTGTGTGAAAATGCAACTTTTTGAGTTTTATGGTCTAGAAAATGCATGAAAATATTATAGTCATTGTGAAATAAAAGGAAAAAAGTGGGTTAGATTTTCGTCAAAATGCAATTTTTGGGGAGTTTCACGGCCTATAAAGTGTCTTAATATGTGATCTTTTAATACATCTGCATGAAAGGACGTTATAGTTGGTGTGTGTTTGTGTGCAGGAGCAGTAATGTGTGTGTTTTACTGCTGTATGCTCTACAAAATGTCACATTTTGTTAAATAATGCCAAAAAAACTGGGTGTGATTTGCATTCGCAAGAGTTTTCTGGTATAAAACTGTATTAATATGTACATACTTTACTTATTTGAGAATGAGGAAAGAAAACCAGACAGAAATGCAAAAACATACGTCATGTTTTGTAAGATAATGGCAAAAAACTGGGTTAGATTTCCATCAAAATAGAACTTTTTGGAGTTTTATGGTCTATGAAGTGTTGTATTTGCATGAAAATAGTCACTGTGTGTTTCTGTATCTTACCATGACACATTTCAAAAACACCCTCTCTGGGTTGTCGATATAAAATCATTAATCTTATCTGCATGAAAGGATGCGATGGTCGCTGTGTGTACTTTAGTATCAGCTCCAACAGTAATGGGTGTGTTTCACTGCTGTCTGATCTCTAAAACATCACATTTCTAAGAATAATGGCAAAAAACTGGGTTGTATTTGTGTGAAAATGCAACTTCTAGTGAGTTTTATGGTCTAAAGAGAGTTGTATTGGCATGAAAATATAGTCAGTGTGTGTTTGTGTGCAGAAGCAGTAATGTGTGTGTTATGTTCGTGTCCAATCTCCAAAATTGAGAATAATGACATAAAAACTGGGTCACATTTCATCAAAATCCTACTTTTTGAGACTTTTATGGTCTAAAAGTGTCTTAATATATAATCTTTAACCTTATTTGAGGACAAAGAAAGAAAACCAGACAGAAATGCAAAACCATGCATCGTGTTTTGCTGGATAATGGCAAAAAACTGGGTAGGATTTTTGTGAAAATGCAACTTTTTTGAGAGTTTTCTGGTCTAAAAAGTGTCTTAATATATAATCTTAAACTTATTTGCATGAAAGGATGCGATAGTTGGTGTGTCTGTGTGCAGGAGCAGTAATGTGTGTGTTTTATTGGTCATATTTTGGACAATAATGGCAAAAAACTGGGTTTGAGTTGCATTTTTTAAGGGTTTCATGGTGTAAAAAGTGTCTTAACATATGATGTTTCACCTTACTGAGGACAAGGAAAGAAAACCCAACAGAAATGCAAAAACAGGCGTCATGTTTTGTAGGATAATGGCAAACAACTGGGCTATATTTGTGTGAAAATGCAGTTTTTGAGAGTTTTATGGTGTAAAAATGTGTGATATTTGAGTGTATTTGCATGAAAGGGTGTGATAGTTGCTGTGTGTTTGTGTGTGTTTTTTTTCATCCTGTCTAACAGCAGGAACAGTAATGTGTGTCTTTTATTCCAAAACGTCACATTTAGTAGAAAAACAGCAAAACACTGCATTTGATTTGCGTACGAAAGCAACGTTTTGAGAGTTTCATTGTCCTCAAAGTGACTTAGTGTGTTCTCTTTCAACTTATTAGCATGAAAAGATGTTCTAGTCGGCGTCTGTTCGAGAGGAAACCACAATGATATGAAACTTCAATAATCCCCAAGAGGAAAGACAAACAGAAAATAGGAGTTACAAACCCATAAGAACTACTTTTAACACTGGATTGCATCAAAGAACACATTTAAAGTGTGTTTTAAAAGACGTTGCACGCAAAGAGTCCAAGTAAAATACAAAATTTCATGCATTACATGCACAAAAACAGTAAAAATAGATGATCTTGGAGCAGCTAGATGAAAACAAATGAGTGAGTAGGACAGTTTGAGTCCCACAGTGACGGTAAAAAGTGTCTTAATATGTAATCTTTTTACTTATTTGCATGTAAAAACAATATTATTAGTGTGTGTTAAAGAGGCAACAGTAACAGAAATTCCAAAAAAGGACAAGTTTTAACACTAGATTGCATAAAAGAACAGAAGATTTAGAAGACGGTGCATCGACAGTTGAATTTTCATGGATTTAATGCACAAAAACAGTAAGGAACGTGGTTTAACTGCACGTTTTGGAGCTTCTAACCTGAAACCAAAGCCCTGATGTTACGTTCTGGACACTCCAGTGTTGTGTTCCAGAGGCAGCTGCTGAACTGTGAGCCAGAACGGCAGTTTAGAGGCAGCGTCACAATGAAAACTTCAAAGGCTGCTGGCGGTAAGCGACTCTTCAACGTCTCGTATCGATGTTGCTGCGTTCGCCGTTCGATCTGCTTCATGTGCGTCACTTGTTTTCTTTGTGTTCCTCAAATATACATCCGCAACATCAGGCCTGTGTTACAGTAAATCCTCTGAAATATGAAGGAGAAAAACTTGATTACTAATTGTAATACGTGACTACACAGCTGTTTATGATGTCAAAAACTGCATACTGATGACTTTAGTGATAATTTATAGTCGTATTGGCAACTTTTTCTGACTATTGTACTGAATTTACAAAGAAAACCAAACAAAATTTAATGAGGCAATCAGTTTATAATCGTCTTTCACTGTAACTCAACTGAATTTCATGTATTTTTTTAGTTTTTATGTGTATTTTATAGAAATATTTGCAGAATAGTTATTTATAAATACGTCACAATATCTGCTACAAATCAGTTTTATTTTCAGTTAAAGCTGCAGCAGTCAGTCTGTTGTTTCTTAACTACTAGTTTGATTAATTTTGAGTCATTTTTTAGGAGAGAAAGTCACATTTTTCTGATTCCGGTTTTGTAAATTTAATTATTTTCTGGTTTCTTTCCTCCATTTTGACATTAAACTGGAAATCTTTGGGTTATGGACAAAATATTTCTAATTTCTTGGAAACACAGATCAACATTTTCAACATTTTCTGAAATTTTATAGACCAAACAAGTAGTTGATTATTGGAGAAAATAACAGATAAATCAAGAATGAAAATTAGCTGCAGCCCTAATTTTAATATATATATATGATATGTTTTTAATATATGAAGAGGTCAGAGGTTGTGTGATTACAAAATGGTAAATTTGAACATATTTCTTTTCCATGGAGCCAAATCTCACAAATAAATATCAAAACAATAAAAAATAAAACAATTCTCACCAGTTTTGTCTGTCAGAAAAGCTTTTATTTTGTAAAGATTTGTAGTTATCAACAGTAAATTCAAATTTTTTGCAGGATGTGGGACATTTTTGCTAAGTGGGCGCTTGTTTTAAAGGCATAAAAATGGGCTAAACTGAATGTCGTTCCATCTTTGCAGCACTCAAACCTCTGAAGGACACTGGTGTAATTAAGTTTAACGTGAATGACGGTGACTTCCTCCATGTTCTTCATCACTTTCTCTCTCTGCTAAAAGTAGGTCACCAGGGATTTCCTGCTCTCAGACGTTTTCTTTCCAGCCAACACCTGGCCTTGGTAAATTCAGCACATATACAAACACGTACACGCAACATATGGGAGCGCGAGTTGAAGCAGTTTTTAACCTTTCGTAGAGCAAACCAGGACTCCGACTCTCCTGCAGATTTAGCTGCAGCTTCGGGCTGGGATTTCTTTTTTTTTTAAATGCACCAAAAACAACATATTTATTCCTCTAATTTTTCCAATTTAAAGTTTTCTGGAGAGATGTGTTATGAAACAAAAGCCTGCCGTCGCTTCTTTTCCCCTCCTCTCTCTCAGACTGAATTATTAACAACCCGAGGCTTACCTTTGCATTTCTAATTACAGAGTGACGGAGCTCTGCAGGCATCCAGTCAGACAGTCGTTCTGAAGGAGAAACCCGCCGCAGAAACACTTGCAGGGAGGCTAATGCACAAAGTAGGTTACCGAAAATTCATCAGGTTTTTTTTGAGAGGCTCCAACTTAATTGAACACCTCTGGCCTTGAAAATCAGATTTCTTGGGACTCGTTTGGCAGAAGAAACCCTCTATTGATCATGAGGCTGATTTTAACGAGGGGACGGGGGAGTTTCTTGCAGATACTTCGATGGGTAACTTTCACATCTTTGCTGCAGAAGTTGTCGCATCACCCACATGTGCGATCAAAGTTTGCGGTTGAGGGGGAGGGGAGCAGGTTTTGTGGCGAGCTTAAACAATAATCCATCGATGTGGGATCACAGTCAACTTCTTAGAACAAAAAGAAAGAGCTCAAAAGAGGAGGGGAATGCTCACCTTTGCCTCAACACTTTCCTTTCACACACCTGCTCAGCGTTCGGGCCCGATGAGCTCACATTCATACCGAGAGCTGTAGAGATTCTGAGAATACCATCGTTTTCTCAACACCATCTTTCTCAATGATTAATTTTCCGTTTCGGGGGCCACCAAAAAAAAGCCGAATATGTCAGGGTTCAGAAAGCCTCTCTAAGAATTAACAGTCACCAATACAGAGAAAAACTCAAGGGGGCAGCTCGGCTTTCTTTCATGATTTATGAAAGAAAAAAGAAAAGCACACACACTGAGAGAAACCCACACAGTGTTCAGAGGCGGTTGCACCACTTTTCCGAGCTGTGGACGGAGCAGATGAAGCTGCAGATGAAGCCTGCAGAGAGGCTGAGCTCTGCAGGGTGTGGTTTCTCTACCCTCCGTCTGCCTTGTGCCCTTCAGCGCTGGTCGTGGTCATCGATTCGCCAAGAACCACCATGACAGTAACGTGCCGATTCTTACGGGCAACTCGGTGCGACGACCACACGTTTCTGTAGGCGTTCAGGTCGAGGTGCAGCAGACGTGAGGGCACCTAAAAGTCTGTTAGGGGCGACTTATGGCTGCCAGGCAACAACGTTTCACCAAAATTCACCTCGCAGAGGATTATCCTGCCAGTGTTCAGCTTTTCTTATTGTAGATTTCATTTCAATAAGTGGCTAATCTCAAGTAATAGCAGGTGCCGTGGCCTAAACCACGCCATCGTCCAGAAAATTTGAAGCAAACGTTTAGAAATGTATCAAAAATTTTAAAAGAAAATGTGATTTTGGCTTGTTTCCATTCACTGCTTTTAAGTAAAGAAACTAACCCTAACCCTTTAGTTACAACAATGATAGTTTGAGTCTGAGCAGCTATGAACTACTGCAAGCTACAGTGACATAAAAATATGCAAAAGTCACATCAACACTGTAAAATGTCAACAGGATTTAACTGGAAACGGCCTCCCAACAGTCTCAACAACTTAATGCAAATACAGACATTTTTAGAGTTCCAAGTTAATTCAACCTAAAATATGTAGTTTTTATTTTCAGATAATTTTACAACTTTTTGGTTGTCTGATTTAAGTTCTTATGACCTAAAATAATGAGTTGAATGAATGAATCTACAGCTGAGAGCTTTATTTTCAAAGAAACAAACCTAGAATGCAAACAGACGTCCCACAATGCATTGTGGCTTTGTCTTGTTTTGTAACTAGAAGAAACTGTTCATTATGAAAGCTTCCTGTGTGTCATTTAAGACGTGTTAAATCTTTAGAATAACAGTAAGAATGAAAGAGTGCAAACCACGAGAAAGGTTAGATTTGAATTCAGTCTCATGTAAACTAAAACAGCGCAACTAGAAGCAGCTTCACACTTCTTGTCTGCTTTGTAAAACAAGTTTCAACTGTTAACTTCTTGTTTAACTACTTAACTAGTTTAAAAACTCAGTAGATGTTGTTGAATTAGTTGTTTAACCGAAATCCATTTGTTTTAAACCCGTGTTTCTGAGTCGAATAAGCCTAAAATGATTTATAGTGTAAGAACTTTGCTGTTTACGTGAACTGTTTAAATTCAGAACTACAAAATTTGCTGAAAAATATGTTATTTCTTGAACGATCCATGATTTATTAGCTTCAAAATGAGCAACGCTACATATTAAACCACTAGAGACAGTGACCTCTCAGCAAGGTGAGCTCAAACATCCAACATTAATCAACTTTTCTTGTGTTTTCGTATGAATTCATACAGATATATTTACATAAAGATGTTCAGGTTTATACTCAGTCATTTTTTTCTTGCGACCATTGGAGCAGCTGGATGCTCCCACTGTTTTGTGCTATTTTAAAGTGCTTTTAGTCATCTATTTTGACTTTCCTTGTACTAAATATTGCAGCACATGGCGTTTAGACATTGCGACTGTTCTGTCCTAAATCATTTGTCGTATTTTGCAGGTTGTTTTTGCGCTAAACATGCTAAAGATCAGCCTCATACGAATGTGTAATGTTATTTCATTTTGATTGCTTTCATTCGTTATTTAGCATCCGTTGCTCAGATCGTCACAGAAAGCACATTTTGGTGTCTCTGAAAGTGTCTGCATTTGAGGGCATTTCACAAAATTCAGAAAACACCACAAATTGTTGTCGATTACTGCAGCGCTTTTGGGTTGAGAGGATGTCAAACTCGGCTCAGGGCCCTGAAAATGCGACGGCTGTGAGGATTAAATCCCCCTTTTTTCTTTTTTTTTTTTTTCAAAATGGGTGTTTTTGTGCAAACTTGTTTTCACATGCAGAAATTAAGAGCCAAGCACTTTGTTGGAAAAACTCCAAGGTCAGACACATTTCTTCACCCCATTAACTAAACGTTCATTCTCTGCTATCCTCCCCATCGTTCTGCCTCTCAATTTCAAATCAGGAGTTTAACCTCCAAGCAGATTCTGCTCACGCTGTGGCAGCGGACCTGGCCGTGCACCATGGGAGAATTACCTCCCATAATTATACTGCAATTATGACTGAGATAAAATCAGCATTATTCTTTTTTTACAAAAAAAAAGGGGGAAAAAGTTTAAATGAGTAGTGGGAGGGAGGGATGGAAGGAGTTGGAGCTTTAGCGTCTCTGAGGGGATTGGTGACAGTCCTGAGAAACAAAAGGAGACAAATGGACAGAAAACCTTTTCTAATTAAGCACAGAGAAAAGATGGTAATTATAAAAAGTGTAAGAGATTCTTAACTGGGTAATTTTGCTTCGGTGAATTTTTAAAAAGTTAAAAAGTTAAAAAATAGTGAAACTAAAGCAGGAAACTTTAACAAAAGAGAGGCTGCTGCTGGAATCGATCTAAACTCGGCTGACCTTTATCACACTCATTCTGTTCCGCTCTCTGGCCACTGGGGGCGCTGCGATCGCTCCACAACACACCAACTCCTGGCTGCAGCTAACAGGGCCTGCAACAAATAAACTTCTCCCTTCAGAAACCGCCAACCGCCTCCCCCGAAAATAGACATGCAACGAACAAAGTGGGAGCTTTTTTGGGGCTCCGCTTTCCAGCTAGTCGTCCTCGGTGACGTGTGCTTTAAGTCTGGAGCTGGATCGCAGCAGACAGGACATCTGCTCTTCATATCCGCCCGGTGTGTTGCACAAAGTGGACTCTCTTAGCTCCAGCCATGGGCCCAGCGGCTGCACGGCGGGCACAATTCCCTCTCCAAACACAATTCGGAAAAGGGACTTGTTTATCCAACCGTTCGAGGCTTGGATCGGAGGCAGATAATGTCTGGATGGGTTTGAGTGTCCGTTTTCCAAGCCGCCGCACACATCTGTATCTGAGTTTTGCAGTTTAAAGAGAGAAAAAAAAGAGAGAAAAAGAGCCGATGTACGATATACAAACACACGCAGCAGCGAGAGGACTGCACAAACATAAATACGCAGGTAGGTCAACAGCGCACGCGTTGCCAAGCACTTAAGGAGAAACACCGGTGGTCCGTTTGGAAAAGCGGTGACCTCTGGGAAGTCGCACAACTTTCATCTGCTTTGACTCCGTCTCTGCAGGTCGCACAATAAAACATCCGTTTGTAATGCATTCTCATCACCTCTCCCATGTCACGTGTCTTTAATAATCTCCCGCCTACTATCACCCACTTTTTAAGGTCGAAAAAAGAAATCAAAACGTTTAAAAAAAAAAAAAAAAAAAGCGGCAAAAATGATTTATAGCCTGTGTATTCCAGATATGTAATGGCTGCAGAGTATCTCCCAGCAATGCCATTACTTATTTCTGAAAGCCCCACCTGATTGTAGTCAGACAGACGCACCTAAAAAAACACCTAAAACGGCTCAATAAAGCACCTTGAGCCATGATTGGGATCTCACTCATATTCCCCTCGTCACAAAGATGAATGCATTTGTGCAGGAGGGATGAGGGAGAGGGCTGACTTTTAATAAATTCTGCATCATGCTTCTGCTACGGCGCTCACAAGCCTCTGACAACTGCATTTATTTAAAGACAGTTTGATAAATTAATATTTTCTTTTTTATATATATTATCTGGAAGAAATACATTCACAGACAGAGTAATGATATTGACTGAAAAGTGGAGCCGAGGAGAGAAAACGTTGATTTCATTCACCCCATTTTTCTTGAAATGTTTGACGGCCGTGAGGGAGAAAGAAGCACATTAGCTACTTATTTAAAAGCAGGATAAACTTTTGCGACCCCACTGCTCTTTTGTGTGTGTGTGGGTTTTTTTGGGGATTTTTTTTTTTTGCACCTTATTCGCAACAGGAAAGAAGTCAAAACTGGATGTCGATAAGAGAAAATTGCACAACAAGAACGTCAAGATCAGATAAGCGGCCAGAGGTCATGCAAAACGCGCATGCAAATTCGCCGAAAGCTGTTGAGCGTTTTTTTTTTTCTTTATGTGCTCGCCGCATTCAAAAACAAGCGTTCGTAATATCGGTATCAGCAGCATCTGCGCGCGTTTTCCATCCGCGGTCGGCAATATCCTTCAGAGGACAAAGTGTACGAAATGAATCAATAAACGCAAAAGCCCTGAAATCTCAAATCCATTAGGGCTGCGACAAAGCACATATTACTTCAAAATGGAGTTGCATTAAGTGTCAGATTTCTCAGATAAGCCTGCCTTCATTTGAGTTTTTTTTCTTTTTTCCTCCCCCCTCCGATGGGACGCATGAGTGGTGTCTCCTTATCATTCATGCCATAAAGTGCTATCTGTGTCTCTTATCACCTGTCTGTGCACGAAAGAGGAAAAAGAGACTATATGACGGAGGGAAGAGAACGAAGGAGGGTGATAAACATCGCTTGCTTGCTGCTGTGGCCGCATGCATGTACACCTGTACGAGTGGACGACGCCTCGCTACCTTTAACACAGCAGCGCGTATCAAACAAGGCCACGGGTCCTGCAACAAGCCCTTATCTGCTGCGGCCGCAAACAAACGCTGCAAAAAGCCGCCTTCCCAAAGTGCAAAGAGGAAATCAAACTGTTGCAGCAGCTCCACTCACTCTGCCTCCATCGCTCTCTCCATCGTGTTATCGTCTCACTCCAACTTTGATTAAACTGTCAGAATATGTAGATTTCCAAGACGTGAAAATTAAACCACTTTTCTCCTGCATCATCACTTTGAATGTGAATTTAAATCCAGATTGGAGAGTGTCACGGGTTGCAGATTCCGCTTGATTTAGCATCTTTTTTTTACAAAATTATTTAACACTATCTGAATCCCTTCACTATGCAAAGGCACAACCTTAATCTGGCTGCCTTTAACCTTGCCATTCTATCTCTCCCTCCCCCTTCCTCCTCTCTTGTTCCATCTCTCCCTGCGTTTGTTTATCCAGCACTCTCTCGCTCGCCTCTCTGATGAGTGTTTTATCTTGCGGCCCACCTTTTCACACTGCCGCGTTGCACAATCGTGAGTATCACCCGTAATTATCTCGCCGTATTCCCCCTCCTCGCCCTATCGCCAGCGTTCATCTCGCCGCTCGGAATTATATGCGTTTCAGCCGGGTGCCACCAAACTCCCCTCAGCTCCCCGGAGGAGGAAGACGAGGAAGAGGAGGAAGAGGAGGAAGAGGAAGAGGGCCCCAAACCCTGCCGAGTGTAAAAGCATGACCTGCATCACCATACAGGAGCAGCATCTCTCGTGTAATTACTTTGTTCCGCGGCCATCGTCGCTTTTTATCTGCCATCGACTTTTTTTTTGCATCCTTCTTTTCATACTCCGCCACGTAATATAGTCGTGGTCTCCTGTCAAAGTCGCCTTGACCTTCCCTCCTCTCCGCCGCCGCCATTGTACCAATAAGAAAACCAATTAATGACTTATCCGTCCATCTCAATGTCAAGTCTTTTTCTGAGGTGTACTATTATGTCTGCTTTGCCGACACACTGTTTAATTAACTCCCGGCGTTTTTCTCCAATCCGAGCCTCCTCCGCCAGTCCGTCCACGCCTGGCATATTCACGGGCAGCCGCATAATAGTGAGCGGCGAAAAAGCCTCAAACTTCTGAGAGCAACAGAATGTAGAGAAGGAGGAGGATATGAAAGGCTTTAATGAACAAGATGTGCGAAGGAAGGATTCAATGGAGGGTGCATTTAAGGCTGTGAGAGTGGGTCGAGCGCAGCGTCTTTAGGTTAAAAAAGCCCCTCAACCTTTCACGAGAAGAGCCCTGAACGCACCGGTTTGCTTTCGCCTTTATCGCATTCATATTCAAATTTTTCTGAGTGAAATGTCAAAGATGATAGATGTATCACTTCTAGCTTTTTTTCCCTGCTGAAACCTCTTTCTCACCGGCTGGTTTAAGCCATCTGAGTCTTGTCGTGGCGTAATTTTGACTGATTATTCATGTTGCCGCACCTCAAAAGGCCTCGACTGTGGTCGAACCTGACACTCCCACATAACATGACCTCTTTTCTTTTTTTTTTTACACTTCTTCCACAAAGAAAAACTTGTTTTCACTAAAACAGACAGAACCTGTGGCCACACTCACCCATGATGTCTATCTTGTTTCACTTTCACCCATTTCCATATTTATTTTAATTAGAATTGGGCAGAGTATTGTCCTAGGGGATAACTATTATGAAAATCATTCCAATATCCTAATATATAAAATTAGAGCAGTGTCTGTGTATGTCGTGTTTTTTTTTCTTTTTTTCAACTTTCTCATAATAAATTATATACTCATGCAGCCAGTGTGTGAGGCCATATCTTTTTAATTTTCTAAACGCAATTCATTGCTCCGAACTCGGATTCAAAAACACTAATTAATTTGTATTTGATAATTTGCCCACTTTCACGGCATGACATAAGTGCACTTTTTTCCACCACTCCCCTTTTTAAACTTTGCATGCACAAGTTTAATTAAGTGAGAACTCTTCACATTATCAACATTGTGAATTGTATGATTTTTTTTGTTGGGAAGGAGGAATAAAGAAAGTCTGCGAGGGGTCTTTTCTGCTTTCCACTCCCACAATTTCCCGCATAAAAGACTTTTTTTCTTTCCCCCCTCGAATCGAGAGGCAGTGATTGCTGGAGGAGGTATACATTTCAAGTTAATTTTACATTGACCTTGTAAAAAAAGAGGGATTGTGAAAGAGCATGGATAAGTTAAACAGTAATGAAAAAAAGGGAGTTAATGCACCTTCATCTGAACTGTCTCACTAACAGACCATCCACTCCTCCTCTCTGCTGCGCCGCAATCACACTCTATAGACGCCTTTCATGCACCAAAGCCAACCTACATTTGAGCTAAATTGTACATTAAACAAGATTAATGAGATTTTGGTTTCGGGGGTCTGAATTTCTAGCACGTCTCTTGCTAGGGCTACTGGAAAGAATCGTTTCAGCACATTATTCTTGCTCCGTATTCCCGCTTTATTGAGTCTAAAAACTTAAAACTGAGCCGGTCTTACCTGTGAGAACAGTGGAGGTCGCCTGTGTGTGTCTGAGCTCGGTGGATATCGAGGTCTCGCAGCTATTATCAAAGAAATCATCTCACCTTCAACCCGATTTTACTCTCTGCTCTATTGTAAATAAAGGACAAGGCAGCTTCACACAGAGCTGCTGTTTGTGATGTCTCGCTTGTCGGTTTGAGATCGACCCGCTGGTTTTTTTATGCAGCTGCTTTCATTTTGCACTGAGCCACTGGCTTCTTATTACATTTCAAACAGATACTGTACTGTAAGTTTTACTCTGCAGTGCATCTTTGAGAGCACGTCATCTATGCACAGTGTGTGTGCTGAAGCTAAAATAGAGGGTTAAGCTGCTCTGTAACGCAATTTTTTTAGTGCATAATCAAATAATTGGAGAAGTTTTGTTTGTCTGTACAAATGCTTTGTAATCCAAGAGAGCAATCTGTTTTTTATGAGTTCCTGATTTAGGGTCTGGTAACAAAAGTGAGTAGTTAAGATGTAGAAGGAGAGTAAATTACATAAATTGATCAGTTTTTAACTTAAAACTACATCTAAAGTTGCTGGTTTTTTGACTTTGATCATTAGAATTTTTACATTTCTTGCCATCAGTTGACACTTTGACCAATACACACAATATATGCCACAGAGTGAGGGAAGTAAACAACATACAACACGTCTCTACTTCAAAACCATCATCTGCACCACAGTGTAGCAAATGTCTTCCTTCCTTCATTCCTCATACAATTTATCATGACAAAATGTGTCATTTCAGTCGATTATGATAATTATTGATAATTTTAAATGACGTATTAAGACAAGAGATCAGGAGAAAGAGGGTTTAATGTAAATTGAACCACTTTAGCCTATTTATCAAGGTGTTAAAGTGGCAAATATGTCAATAAAAACCCAGAAAGAGAAATACATTTACCTACATAGATAAAAATATATTGAGAATATAGGAATGTCCTCTCGTTGATGCATGTGAAATAAAGAAAACAAGTTAAACACGGTGCAGATGGTGGCGATAAAGGGCCCAGGTGGCTGCAGACTAGCACACCTTGGGAGACCTGCATTGAAGCCACAGGTAGACTGATGGAGGATCACGTCAATCAAGAGATATGATTGGCTGCTTATGAGACGGGGAGATAGCACGTTTTGGGTTCATGCAACTTAACTTTGCATTTTCATGGAGATTTGCGCAGTTAAATATGTATTATCTCTGCACTCGCACACACATGGCTGCTAGTCTTACACAATGTCTGCTGCACTTTAGCTTCACAATCTGTTTTGATTTTAAGGAATGACTAGCACTTGCTTGAATCACTTGCTATTGATGATATATCTGTTGCTGGTACGTATCGCTGTTGCTTTCCTCACCCAGGCTGACTCTCCAGCAAGTTTCATTAAAAACTGACTTGGTAGTTTTTGCGAAATCCTACTTGACAGACCATCAAACAGTGAATGACAATATTACTTCTGGTTCCATTGCGGGTCTACAGTGCATCTTAACTTCAAGTCGAAGATAACACTTTAAGGTTTTCTTTGGAATCAGTCCGAAAATTTAAGTTTCATACAGGAACTAGCATAAAACAAGTGTTACAGAGACTTGCCTGGTTATAAATACACTAAGAATTTGACTGAAAATATCCCATATTGTGCCCCTTTTTCAGCAAATTAATGCAAATCTTACATGTCCGCACAGTGTGTCTTTTGCTTTTTTTTTTTTTAAGCTCAAAATGCCTCAAAAATGGTTAATGACACCAAAACCCCTCTTCGAAACTGGCTGTTATGCTCTGAAAACCAATGAACAGCTGTTGTTGCAACCCCAGGAAGGGGGCTTCAGGAAGAAAACTCTCTCTGTATCTGTGATTGACAACTGGTTAGTCAGGTGTTAGGTATCGTTCTGTTGTAAAGCTGGGAGGCTAACTAGGTGTGGATCGGCTTGAGGAACAGCAGAAGGAAACATCTTTATGTTTTAATAGCTTTTCCTTACTTACTACCAAGTTTATAACGGCCACAAAACACAAGAAAAGTCTATTTTCACCATATGAGACATTTAAAATGTAACTTTTGATATTTTTTTTGATAAATGCGATGTAATAATACAAGTCAAATAACTGTTTTAGCACTAATTTAGAGCTTCATGCTTGTCATTGCTGCTCTGCTTTCCATTTCCATTCATTTCCTAAACTGAAGCCACTTTGTCTCTTGTCCAAAGCATCAATCTGTCCTCTCATTCTTTCCGCTGATGGCGAATATTCCCGTCCACGTTCGCCCCCGGACAGTACAACCCCTCTTTGCTGCCGGATCGCACAACCATGTCGGCCTCCATCGTGTCCATTTCCCCCTTTCATTAGCTCTTCTATCTGGACAGCACTTCCTCTTTACCCGTTTTGTTCGTCTGTCACAGGACAAGAAAAAAAACAAAAAAACTTTGACGGAGTCCTGGCTGGGCTCCGAGCCCAGAAAATCATTTAACAGTCCAATCAGAACGGGGGCCGATCCCAGCGCTGCCATTAGGGAAACCTGAGCAGCGATCCCGACCCCCCGTCTCTCACAGCCTCTTTTACGCTCTAGACGCTCTACAAATTGAGCATCATCCGCCAACCCTCAGCAGCCATTTTGCAAATGACGGGGTCCAGGAAAGAAGAGAGAGTGGGAACAGACACGAAAATGATGTTCATTGGGGTTTATAGAAGAGATGGGGAGAAAGAGATAGAAATTAAATATCCCCGCTGACTAGAAGGGACTTTCTAATTCTCTTCCTCCTCCTCCCATCTCCTCTCTGAACCCCAACCTTTAGTTCACTGACTCAAAACCGCGATAAAACCCGATTTCTCCGCTTTCATTCTTTCACTCGTCCTCCTTTCCCTCTTCGATCCCGCCACAAGGGAACACTCAGGCCTTTGTTCGCTGAATTGGTTTTCAGATGTTATTTTTTCTTCACTCTTTCTTTCTCTAAGAGCATGTGATTAAAATCGCCTCAGTCGTTTAGCACTGATGCCTTTTGTCTCTGCGGTCCCATTCTGCTGGGAGTCAGAGGGCTTACCACTCTACATCTCACAGGTAAGATATAATAGGATTTCACTCCTGCTCTTCCCTGCACCGTCCGTCTGCATATTTAGAGCTTAAATACATGCATATGTATAAATTAAGGCTCAAGGCAATAATCGCAGCTTTTAATAAGAAGCAGTGTATAATTTTTTTAACTTTTAAGTCTGGTGCTGGCGGTGGTGGGGGGTGGGGGGGGCACTGAGAACTGCCAGAAATATGAATATTTTCCGTGTCCAAACATGGCTCTGTTTGGCCAAGTTTATAGCAGGTTCGCTGAGGTTGCAGCACCGCACTTATTCCTGAAGAACAAACATGGGTTATTCATAAGTAGGGCTTGGTGCGTAAGCTTCGGTACCGGAGGTAAACTTAAGGAAATAAGAAGCAAATGAATTAACAGATGACCGTTTAGGGTAAACATTAAAGCTTGGCAAGTTAATTACGAGTGTCGAAGTAAAGCCTGGAGTTTAAATATTAAATCTGTCGCTCCACTTTTTAATCTCGACATTTAACTTTACCTTTGCCCAAAGTATGGTTATTAAAAAAAAAAACAAGTTTGCTTTGCAATATGAAGCTAAATGTTGGTGAATGCAATCCTAATATCAATATTAGATTTGATTTGTTTAAATATGTCTATTTCTTTTTTTTCAAAAAACACTTTGTAGCTTTGTTTAGAAAGATGGTATACAAAAAAATTATATTGCTGAGGTGTCTTTTACCTGCATTCTTTACAACAGCCAGCAGGGGGCGACTCTTCTAATTGTCCGACTGGGAGTCTATGAGAAAATGATCCGACTTCTCACTTGATTTGTGACCTCAATGAATATTTTCCTCCTGAAATTACGGTCTCAATTGCTAGTTTAAAGACTTTTTGAATAGAAAATGATGTTAATCTTGTAAATAATGGACAGATTCTGGCAAGAACAGACAATAAAGCAGGGTATGTTTGGAAATGGGATTACCTGGAAATTGCTACCATATCACTGTGCATTTGTCCTCAAAGTCCGCTGTCAAGATCCATCATTTGCTCACTAAACCTGGTTTCAAAAGAACAAGATGGCAACAACCAATTGCCAGACTTGAAGATTCAAAACACTAATCTACAAACCAACATGTGACATCATGATAGCTTTGGTAATTTTTTAGATTTAGCCTATTTTTGCAACCAAAACATATATTTTGTACGTAAAACAGTCAAAGCGGAAACATCCCCATCTGTGAAAATGTCAATAATTGCAGTATTAATGGAAATATGCAGCCTTGTGAAACGTGAAGATTTATTAATTTTAAGCTCCTTCTTGTAGATATAGCAAGAGGTGCAAGAAAAGCAGCTTGATATGCCTATATATATATATATATATATATATATATATATATATATATATATATATATATATATATATATATATATATATATATATAAAAGAAAATAAATGAAATATATGTAAGACTTACATATCAAACCTCAATGATTTTGCAGGTAGTGAATGAAAAGTATCATAAACTAGTTATAAAAAGTACCAGATGCTGCTGTCAGTCATCATATCTAATCTGTTTACTTACCTGTTGACCAGGAATTCTTGATTTTCTTAGTCAGCTGCTTGTGTTTAAACAAGGTTCAGAATTGAGAAGTCTGACCTTTTTGACTGTGAAATGTACTTTAAAAAGAGACTGAGGTGTGTTTTTGCTCTCTGTACTGTACCAGTACTTGTTTCTTGTGTCAAAAATGTAGCTTTAAAGACACAATAAGGTGAGATTTGGCTAATTTTTTTCACAATTACTTGTTGCAAAATATTCTACATTTGACTGAAAGCTCAAAATACTGCAAAAATAGTCAATTTTGCCAGAATCCCTGTTCTAAACTGGTCATTTTGGTCTGAAAACCAATGAAGTGCTGTTGTTGCAGCCCTGTTCAGAAAGAAAACTCTCTCTGCATCTGCGATTGACAGCCAAGAACTACGACTATTGGTTGATCTGGTGTTATATATCATTTATAGGAATAGTTCTCATTATATTGTAAAGCTGGGAGGCTAACTTACCTATAAAATAGCAACCATTAGTAGGTAATTACTATTTTTTCACCATCATTTGTTGCAGAATCTTCTGCGTTATTATGAATGGTACCTATTACTGTAATTTGACATATTACCTGTTCCACACTAGTTGAGATCTTTGGTTTTTCTCGCAGTGTAGTTGTGGGCTGTGATGAAAGCAATCAAACACATGCATGAACAAGTGCATTCAACAGATTTGTATCCCAATGACTGCCATGACCCTCTGAACCAACCTCCTCCTCTTCTTCGTCTGAGGTGAAGTTTCAGGTCACACCCACTCACCTCCACCTCCACACTCGCTGAAAGAGAAAAGCTGGTTGTGAGAAAATCTGCCTTTTCTTCTCCGCTCTCAATCCCTCTTTGATGGGCTGCCAAAGGCCTTGATTAATGGTCCGCTTTAATTAATACTTTTACAGTACTTAGAGCAAAGACATCGCAATTAGCATCGGCCTAAAGAGTGTAATCACCTGAGCTCATCCAGATCCTTATCCTGCAGACTGACTGACGGACTAAATGACTGACTGACGGCTCGGCACAGAGCAAGTGGAAGCTTGTGTAGCTCAGACTTTCTCGGAGGTATTGTGTGCTCGCTCTTAGAAGTCAAATCCAAATCTTTGGATTTGACTTTGGCAAACTGTGCTTGCACCCCGGTGGCCAAAGGTGATTTCTTACAATTCATATGTTACTTTTCCAAATAACAAGAGATCTTCCAAAGTGAATCTCCACTGAAAACAGATCTTTTCAGATTGTTTGCATGTTGAATTTGTAGATTTCTTCATTTTTTTGTTGTTAATGGCAAGAAAAAAAGGAGCAGATTCTGAGTATGCCTTTGATGAAAACTGTTTAGCCTCCGCTTGCTGCAAGACAAACTGTCCAGATTACTAAATATCATAACATTTAGTGGAAGGATTGATGGTTACCAGTGTTTACATTTTTCATATCAGGGTTACAGGGTCAGCCAGTGTTCAAACCGACTTGCTGCGGCTTCGTTTCAAGGCCTAATATTTTTCTTATTGGGGTGTCTGTGTATTTTTGGTCCCATTAATGCAGCTTCTCGGTTAGAGCATATAAACAAGACTTAGAGTGGCCTCTGTGCATCTCTGTCAGGCTGTATTTAGGCAAAGCGGCGCTTCAAAGTAAATGCTAACTTCAGATTAGCAGTTTATCGGGCCCATCATCTTGTTTTAACGTAGTAGCATGCTAATGTTTGCTTATTAGGACGAAAAGTACAAATTGAGGCTGGTGAGAGTGTCATGAACCAAACTGAAATTAGATAAGATGTCTCCAGAATAACCAGATACTAGTAGATCACAGTTCATTTGTCTATATCGAACTTAAAAGCAGTTTTTCCACTAGTTGAATCTATGCAATGACAGCTATAAATCCCTCCTTTCTGGCATAAACAGCTCAACTTCTTACAGTTTTTTTGCAGACGACATAACGTCACCCCCAGTCTTGGCTTCTCTCCGTCGGCTCCCTGTTTGTTTCAGGATTGATTTTTTACATTTTACTGATCTTTTTGCTAAGCATGTCAGGTTTTAGCCCGAAGCTACACAGCAGAAAAATGTTGACGCCACACGAGCAGCTCGTAGATCCTCAGGTGGGGCGTCTGTCACTTCAAAATCGCAGACTTGCCCTTAGGTTGTATTGTCTCTTTATTGCTTACCACGCTTTTAATTTGTATTTTTTAATATTGACATATTCCATATAGTATTTGTGCACCTGTTGTCTCCTTGTTTCTACTTTTTCTTCATTTTGCATTACTTTATTCTGCCCTCTTCTTGCTGCATTGCCTTCTTGGCATCCCTATTTTAAAAGTGCTATATATTATTGAAATGAAAGTCATTATAGTTGTTGAGACGCCTCATGGTGGTCTTAACTAATATAAATGTACAGACTGGTTGCAATTATGGCATTGTAGTTCTGTATATAGTGCCTCAAAATGGTCCTTTTTTAAAATCTACGCCATGCTGTTTTATTATTGTATGATGTGTATTCATGAATTCAGACACCCAAAAACAATAGGCCTTGTCTTCTGCTTTTTCAGCTCAATATACTAAATAAATAGCTCAAATAACTAGATTATTTTCCCGATGACTATATGAACACTAATTTTAGTCCTGTTCTGAATGGGCTGCTTTGCACTGAAAACCAATGAGTTGCTGCTGTTCCCGCCCCTTTCAGGAAGAAAACTCTCCCCGTGTTTGTGATTGACAGCTGAGACTGCAACTGAAAGCTTTTACTCTTACATCTCCAAATTTATAATAACCACAAAACAACAATAAAATGTACTTTGATGATGTGAACTAATATGGGTGTGCAGCCTGGTTGCAGTTATGAGGTTAGATTCAGTATTGTATGATCTGTATTCACTTATTCAGATACCAAAAAGCAATGCTAGGCCTCAAGTGTTGCTGTTTTTGGATATTTTCTGCTAGCAATGGCAAAATGTTTACCCCTGATTTTAGTCCTGTTCTAAACAGGCTGTTTAGCTCTGAAAACCAATGAGTTGCTGCTGTTCCCGCCCCTTTCAGGAAGAAAATTGTCTCTGCGTCTGTGATTGACAGCTTCATAATAAGCATAAAACACAATAAGATGGATTTTCGCGATTGTAGCTAACATAGATGTACAGCCTGGTTGCAGTTATGAGGTTATAGCTTTGGGTATAAGACCTAAAAATGCTCCTTTTTTAACAGTTATTCTGTATTATTATTATATGACGTGTATTCATTTATTCAAATACCTTAAAACAATGCTAGGCCTGCAGCATCACTGATTTTGACTATTTCCTTGCAAAGTGTATCCTCCAAACAAGCAGAATGTGCAGTTAGTTTCCGAATGAACCCACAATGGAACATTAATACCTTCAGTAAAGAGCATCTAAAAAAACAATGCCTTTGTTTTTTTTCCTCTTAATGGGAAGTGGAAACGGCAGGCAGTGAGAGAAATTCCACGGCATTAATTACAAACTGATTAGACGCTCCTTTTGCAGGAGGCTGTATCATTTAATTGAGGGGAAAATAATGATCACAATTCCAGCAACTTCTAATTAGAAAAACAGCTCAAATCTTATCAGGGCTGTGTGATGCATGTGGAACACACATCGCTCTCGCTCGTACACAAACCCTCTGCACACACACACATCTGAAAAGAAACTACGGAGCAGCATTTTGTTGTGCTGTTTTTCTTTCTTTTTTTTTCTGGGATACACACTCGTGTCCCACTCGGAGACAGAGGAGCCGGTTTTAGCACATCAAGTCGACTGCGGATTATGTTTGTAGATATTACCCCGAAAGAATCAGCGGTGCGCTTTCTCAAAAGAGACACAGACAATTACAGATCTGATAACCCCTTGAGTTGTATCGCAGTTGTTGCAGTGTGTTTACACTATCTGACATGGCTGAAACAACAGCACAAATAAGAACACAGACCAAGATTCTCATCTCAACTTTCCTGACTTGTCGCTTATCGCCAAACCACAAAAATCACAGTGTCAAGGCAGAGCTTGGAATGGGACCAAAAAGCCAACAAACTGACACACACACACAAAAAAAACACGAACCTCCATCATCGTCAAATTTTGCTCGGCTGTATTTATTGGCAGCTCTCCTGGAGGGTTTTGTAATACTTAAGAGGATATTTCCACACAGATAAACAACAGCTCGAAGAAACCTTTTTCCCCCAAAACCTTCCATGTTTTCTGTTAAATTGCCAAACAACGGCGCATTTGTGTGTGTGTCTGTGGGGAACTGCATACAGTATATGACTCATGTTATGGCAATGACACAGTCAGAAAAACTGCAGCACTCTCACTGAAGGACGTATTATCTTCCCCGCAGGTCATCACGGCAGTTTCATAACACCCCAAATGGGATTCTTATTCGACGAGAGTAGCTCTGAGTGGGAAAAAAAAGAATATTTGTTTATTCTGTCTGCCGTTCATGAAATTTACACACACAGCGCTATGATTAATAGGCAGTTTTATCATTGGTTTTATTAATGGGAAAAACGGCTGATTTATGGGCCACGTCTAGACACAGTAACTGCTTTCTCCTCTCTGGCAGCAGATCAACTGATCGGCTTAAATGCGAGTTTGCGCCGTCTATGAAACAGACAGTTTCGTCGCCATCAATCGACTCAGCTGTTTGCTCGTTCGCTCGCTTGCAGGGTCGGTGGAGGATCGGGGGGGAGATGAACATGTGGGTGGCTTCTCCGATTCTTTATAAACAGAGTCATTACAGTGTATTAGGCAAAACAGCAGTAAATCAGCAGCACTGACAGGCCTGGCAGAGCTAGCACAATTGATGGCACAGAGTTGAAAGGAAAAAGACAGGCGGCACAGACTAATATTTGATATTGCACTCTCACTTGATTGACTGTATATTTGCAGCTGTCACATTGAGGTGGCTGCAAAATGTGAGTGAAATTAAATAAATTAAAAAGCCTCCTCTTGCCTTTTTATTTATTTACTTTTCCACACAAGATCCCCAAAGCAGAGCAGCCAGCAGTCGCTTTTCAATCCAGAATGGCGAGGAAAAACGACTCATTACAATACAACACACTCGCGCAGACACACACATCATCATCATAGAGGTATCCACTCGAGGAAAAATTGGAATCAGCCACTCCCTTGGATCAGCCTGAGTATTCCTTCACCGTGTTTTCTCAGGCTTGGATGCTGCTGTAGGCTTGTGAGTGTGTGCATGGAGGGGGTTGGGTTGGGTAAAACCGGGGGGCTGTCCAGGGAAAGTGTCTGCTTGGCCGTCCCTGGCTGAGAGGTAAGCCTTACCGGTAGTGTGCCTGAAAACCGAGCGTGTTGTCGGCCGGCTGCGGAGCCAAAATCACTGACGTGTTTTAGCAAAAGGGCCCCCGGTGCCGGAGAGGGACAGGGGTATTAAGCAAACACACATGTACGATGCCGCACACACACCTACTCAGACAATGCTCGAAACAAAAGTGCAGGCATATAGCGTAACACGGAGCCAAAGGTACACCCTCGGATGCACACACATAGCATACACACTCGGAGCAGCGAGCCGAGTCGTAGTGCCAGGTGGCAGGGGGAGGTTGTCGGCTCAGAGCGAGCAGGAGAGGAGGAGGAGAGGCTCTTGGCCGGCCTTGAAAGCGAGAAGCACAAACGGCGGCGGCGATGCCCAGGTTTGGACTCGGCCAGGGGGAGCCCTGGAGGGGTTTCCTGAGCATGCGAGCAGGGAGGACGGGAGGGTTGCCGGGATGTTTTTTTTTTTTTTTTGGGCCGCATCCGTGGCTGCTGGTCATCCCCCCTCTGTAACGGAGAAGTGTGATCCCAGACACGGCTGTCCTGCTCTGAGCTGGATCTTCCTTGTCCACAGGCCCAGAGCTGCAAACAGGGGATGCTGCAGTGGGCTAAGACTGGGCTTACACTCACTGTATTGTTTCCCCACGTCTGCGCTAGATACTAAATAAGATGTACCTTTTCCCTCTAAGCTGTGTGTGCAGCATGGTGGGTTTAGGACAAACGGTATGCTAATTATCTCTGGAATAGAAATACAACACCCAGAGATAAGGCGCTGTGTGTTCGCACCCGGCCCACTGAGGTGATCAGATAAGAGGGAGTTGACTGGATACAGTAGCCAGATGGATTGGGTACCTTCACACACCAAAAACCACAAAAAAAGAAGGTCAAACTACACGAATCTGAACCAAAAACGTGCACAGAAATGCTTAAAACACAACCTATTTATTTTATTTCCTGCACTATATTCTCAAGAAAAAAAACACACAAGGGAGCTTCCACATCTCATTGTCTTGTGTTGCCCCTGAACTCTCCAGCTACCACAAACAGGATCAGGTCCCAGCGGAGGAGCTTCTAAGAAAAGAAGCACTGTGAAGAGGAGACAGGTGAGGCGGAGGAGGGAGGGGAGTGAATGAGGGGTGAGGAGGAGAAGACCAGGTGGGAGGAGGAAGAAGAGAGAAACGGAGGGGAGTGAAAGATGTGAATTAACAGAGTGCCGGTGAGGTATTCTGGTCGGGGCTGGCTCCCGTAAAGTGAGCTGTGGGGCGTGTAAAGTGAGCAGGGGGCTATTTGGGTCATTTTCACATGGAGCCTGGCCAGACTCCAGAACTGAGCGAAGGAAGAGAGCAAGAGAGGGGGAGAGAGACAGTGAAAACGAGAGAGAGAGGGACTCCTAATGGCTAAGCCTTTCACTAGGCCACACTGCAGTGAGCCGTAATTGAAGGTAATTGTTGGGAAGAGCCGACACACACAGCTTCTCCACTGTTCCCCGGGCTGAGATGGGCAAAAACCCCGGGATGACAGAGCCTGGAGGGGTGGTGGGGGCAGCAGCGTTGAGGGTGAGGACCGTGGGGAGGCCAGGTGAAGGTGGTGAGAGGAGGAGGAGGAGGAGGGTGAGATTGCATTACTCCCACCTCCACCATCCCCAACTGTCCTACACGGCATTTGTCTGCTCGCACAATTGCGTAATTGTGTCCCCGCTAAATGGTCCGAAGGGCTGCTAGCAGCGTCTTTGGATGCAGGTGGACCGGCTCAGGTGACAGACGGACGGACTGAAAGACAGAAAGAAGTGAAAGGGGGAAAGAAAACGGAGGCAAAATGGCGGCTGGTAGCAGCGGCGGCTCACGTTGGGAACTTTGAAATGTGTTTAAATTTTATTTTTTTTCGATGAAGCCTCCACTTGCAGTCCAGTAAATTTGATCTTTTTTTTCCCCGCCAGAATCCTTCAATGAATACATTTTTGCTCTTTGTAACACACACACACACACACGGACATTTTTCAAATAGATTTCATGAGGTTGTGCTGAGGCGATGATGTTCATGTGTGAGCGCTCGAGTGTATATATGTGTGTGTGTGTGTGTGTGTGTGTGTGTGTGTGTGTGTGTGTGTGTGTGTGTGTGTGTGTGTGTGTGTGTGCGGGCAGGAGATGGAGGAAATCACCTTCCCCACTTTGCCTAGCCTCCTCGGTTGGATGGGTTTAGCTCCATGAGCGCACTGGAGCAGGAAATCCAGATTCGCAGCCTATCAGCGAAATAGCACATATATGACTCCCCAGCCTAAGACGGTCTAATCAGGCCTGCCAACCCCGCTAACTCCACCACCATCATCACCAGGCGCCAGATTGACTCCTGAGCCCAAAAATCGCAGCCTCCTGCTTTACGCCATAAAATGATTCCTGTATTGGTTTCCCTCCCTTAAACCTGGTGAAGCTAATGCAATGTAATGTAAAAATTAGAAGCATAGTGCTACTGTGCTGCAAGTGCAGATTCGACCGGACTGGACGAGGCCGGCGGTGGGGAGGAGATGGAGGAAGGGAGGGAGGGAGGAGAGGCGAGGGCGGCTGGACTTTTATTAAAAAAAAAAAAATCAACCCAATTACCCGGGCGAGCTACTGTTCTGCAGCCGAAGGAAAGACTGATGAATGTGAAATGTTGTAATTTGCGAGTGCTGATAGTGACAGAAAAAGTGGCGCCAGATCCAGCAGAATTAGAATTAGAGGAATGAAAGACAGGATCCGATTTTCTCCTATCAGAAGTGTTTTTTTCTTCCTTCCTGCCAAATAAGCTCGCTCTGTCTTTTATTTCTGAAGTAACCTTTTTGCCTTAATTACCGAGTATCTGTGATCCGGAGGTCCACACATATACATCAGGACAAGCTTTGATAATTAGCGGGGGGCAAAATGAACTTTAATGCTTTCTTTTCAAATGCTAGATCTCGACCCGTAATTACTGCTGTGTAATTAAAAGTCCCAATCAATCTTTTTTTTTCTTCTCTTTTTTTTGGATTGCGAATGTCTCAGTGAAAGAACAGGAGAAATTAGACCTTAATCCTCAGAGCACATGTCCCCCATCCTTCACACATGTTGTTGAGGTTCACACACTTTTTACATTTCAGCCCTTAACCCCCGAAAAGACACTTTTAACAGCTTCCTCTCTTTTCTTTTTTTCTCCATTTCCCCTCACCTCCTCCTGCTAAAAATGTACAATATAATATAGACCATTATGTTCTTTAAAAACTCATTACAGCATTTGAAATGGGAATCTTGGGGAGGTCTGTTTAAATATTGCCTCCTCCACATTGTGCCGAGACGTGGGGGGGAAGACACATCGAGGGACGTGGCATGCAATTAAGAGCAGAATGGATTAGTTTCCTTTTTAAAGTTATTGAGACACAATGAAGGGTGAGGCTTTCTCTGTTCTCCCCCCTTCCTCTCTCATCATCTGTATTGATGGCTCCCCCCCTCTGTAAAGCCTCCTCTACTTGCCCTCTCTTCCCGGTTAATGACAGTTTGCATTTCACACTACAGGAACCAAGGAAAACCCTTTGGCCTTTTTTCCCCCTATGAAGAGTGAGGAGATAGAGTGGAGCCGGAGAAAAGAGGTGTGACAGAGCCGTTTGACTTTGTAGGTCGTGGCTGTCGTGGTGTGGAGAGGAATTAGCCCAAGACAAACATGTCAGAGGGACTAAAAGGCATTACTTCTTTCACATGTCGTAACAGCCCCCCCATTCTTCTCCGCTCTGAAAAGTCAGGGAATCCGAAAAGTTTGCAGCGAGGCAGAAATTACTTGGCTTTGCTGTGTTTGCGAGGCCTGGTGTGCAGCGGCTGTGGCTTTCTGGCCTGCTGAAGCTCATCGCTGTGGAGGTTTGATGTTTTCATGTCATAGGCCTCCATCAGTACAGTAAAACCAGTCACATGCACTTAACAATTTAAAGGATATTTGCAACTGATTACAGCTCACGGATATAGTTTAATATTCAAATCATAGTCACCAAGCTAATTTTGTGTTCTGGGAATGTAGCGACACTACTAAATGAAGGCAAATATTTGAAGTATTGGAGGAAAATTTTTTTGCCATTTTGTTCATTGCTGCTGTTAAAACACAGGGAGTGCAGAGGAAATAAGTTGTCGATTCATCTAGTAAGTCTTGCAGCTAAATGCTGAAGGTCCACTGGCTGCTTGTGTGTGAGAACAGATGGACGCCTTGCATGATTCTCAGTGAATGGGATTTGTTTCCGTACAGTTTTGACTATTGGGAGTCACATTTTCATTTCGTGTCATTTAAGCTATCACAAACTAAACCCAAATGCTTCCAGGATGAGGGTTACTCATCATTAGCCATGTTTATTATATGTTTTTCCTGAGCAAATTTGAAACAAACTCTTGAAATGTTGAGAAAAACAATGCAAAAAAAAAAAGCTCCGTGCTTCACTGTCAGGACTATGCATCCACTGTGGTAGAAGCTTAGGTTTGCATTGTCTGCTTTTGAGCAGCAAAAAATGTACAGTATTGTCAGAAGCTGGAGATGTAGGCTGTGTTAGCTTCAATAAACATAAAAGAAGAAGCAGAAAACAATCTAATTTGTTAGCCAGCTGCTAAAAAAATCTTCATCTGGTATCACTTAAATGCAAGTGAATTGCACAAAAAGTCACAATGCATGTTATGAAGATGCAGTTTTTGCACTTGCTATGTTATTGTATGTCATGTACTTCCACAAATGACTCTCTAACCTTAATCCTAACCATTTTACATGTTACTTTATCATTCAAAAGACTAAAATGTTTAGAAATGAACTCCAAAATGTACATCCGCCATCTATGAAACAATGATAGGGAGAGAAGTCTTTAGGAGTTGTTGTCAGTGGAGAAAGTTGTCAGTGTTCTTTCATGTCAGTCAGTATTAGCTGTGTGTCACGTTGTCTGGAGATCCAGACAACAAAAGAAACAGAAATCTGGTCAGGTATGTGAGTAAATGTTTGCTATGTGAGATGTTTCCGTTTCCCACAAAGTGCATTAAGTCTTCAGTCGAGCAAATGTTACAACTTTGCTGCAAAACTGATCACGTGATCACTGCTTTACCCTCTTCTCAACAGATGTCTTCCTTTTCAACATTTGACTCTTAACAGCATCAAATCAATCTGTAAACCAGTTAAAATGACAGTTTACAGCCTGTTTGTGCTTCAGATTGGGCCTAGTTTTGCCTTTGTGTTAAAGCCTTGTGTTAAAGTGTGCTAGCTTTTAACTTGATTCTTGGACATGATGTGTGTAAAATTAACCCAACACTGTCACATCTATACATACCTTTGAGAAGCTTTTCTTTGCCTGATAAGATGGTAACTGTTTTATTGTTTCACTCCTCCCAATTTGGGACGCAGTGAAGTTCTAAGAAAGTGAAACTTGTAAAAGCTGAAGTTACTAAGAGCCACTGCTGTGTCCTACATTCCTCCCAAACCAGCGACATGGTTCTGCATAGGCCTTCAAACTGCAGGGCTTACGATTAAACACTGAGCATATATTAAATTAACCCCGCCCCCCCTTATTAAAAGAAGAGGTTAAAAAACTGCATTAATCGTTTCAGGTATGAGGAACGGTATGATAATCAGCCTCGTTTGGAGTCTATCCTGCTCCGTTAACGTGGACTGCTAATCCACACGCTGCACCTGAAAGCCCTCCTGATCCCGGCTGAATTCTAATGATTGAAATGAAAGGCATCACCATGCCACATCACATAATGGGAAAATCCAGAACAAACGCCGCGACCCCCACCCCCTGGCCTTCCCTTTCACTGCACCACATCTTATCTGACTCCTTATTCTATCAGCACAGGTGCAGAACAATGGCAACACCAGTCGTATGATTTCTACCGAACACTGTTGTCCTAAATTATACAGGTGAAACCTCAGACTGATGGAGCGGTTTGTTGATGTTGTTCTTAAATTAAATATATCAGTGTCAGTATGCTCCTAGTGCCATAATGACTTGTGATTATTAATTAAAATAATCAATATTCAGTCTTTATGTCAGTTCCTGGAGGCATTCCAGAACTCACTATGCATTTTTTTTTCTTTTCATGTGTCATTTCATGACATGCAGTGTCTGATTTATATTATGCAGAGACAGCGTGTCAATTTAGGTTATAATTTTATGCTCAAATCTCTTAAAAATCCATATATTATATATCATAGTTTTGTCTCAGAGTGGAAGCAAACTTCTTCCCTACACTATGAAAAAACAGCAGATGTGTAAAAATGAGTTAAAAAAATAAGAAAATGGAAAATCAGCTAGAAAGGACACCAAAAAATATGTAAGAATGGTGTAATATTGTAATGTTCAGATTTTTAAAGTGGACATTATTTACAGTTTTGGCCTATTTTTCTGTTATTGTACCAGATATTATTTGTATTTTAGCCAACTTGTACAGAAAGACTAAGAAATTATGAATAATTTTTCAGTCTTTAATATACTTTTTTTTAAAAAGCAGACCTTTACAAACAGTATTTTTTTATACCTTACTGATATTTGCACACTGTATATTTATAGAATGCTAATTTTTGAACAGTATTTGTTTGACATTACAGATTCTTGCACACTCTACTTTTCAAATAAGATATTTTTTCTGCACTGTATTTGTTTTGCATTATGGATTTATGCACATTATTTGTACAGAAATAGATTTTTTTACAACTCTTTTGCACACTGTATTTATCTAGTTAAATAAAGATTTTTACACGCTACATTTGTTTTACATATATATATATTTCTTTTTACAATTATTATTTTTTTTATTTTTGAAATACAGATTTTTTCACATTGGATATTTAGTTTGCATTACAATTTTTTGCACATTATTTGTCTTAAAGTTTTTTGCACACACTATGTATATATATATATATATTTTTTTTTTTAACTACATTTTTTACAATTTAGATTTTCTACTTCTATTTTTGCGCATTGCATACTTTCTGTACTGTATATTTTGTACATCACCTTCTGCAAATATTTTTATTATGTCACTCTTGGTCTTCCGTACATTTGAGTATTTCTGTGAAGAGTTTTTATATCAGTATTTCTTGCAAAAGGACCAACAAAGTATCTGTCTTTGGAAAAACATACAACCAAAAAACACACATCTGGTTGCTGTAACAGCAACATTAATATTGCAGAATCACAGCCAAAATGGGTGAAATTAAAGAGGGGACTCCCTCTCCTCCCCCTCTGCCTCCCCCACTCGGCGGTGCTCCATCACTCCTGCCTCCCTTCATCACAGCAGAGCAGCCTAATCACTCACTCTGTGTCCAAACCAAAACAAAATGGTGCCAACCAGTAGCTTTTAGCCATGTTTACACTCCTGACTCCCCCCCCCACACAACCTCCTCCACGCTGCCTCCCCTCCCTCATCCCTCCCTCATCCCTCCCTCCCTCCCCCGGCGGCTCGTGGCGGCATGGGTGATTAATTTGGGCCGTGCAGACAGGTAAACACAGGCCTATTTACATGGCTTACCCGCCACCATATTTATACTCAACAGGACTAAGCTTCAGATAGAATATCCTCAAAGCTCCATCTGTTTATTTTCTCTAACTGCTCCTTGAGCTCCGTCCTGACACCCGTCCTCCACCTTCTTCTTCTTCTTCCTCTGCTGCTGCTGCTGCTGCTGCTGCTGCTGCTGCTGCTGCTGCCTCTAAGCCACCCTTCCTCCCTCCTCCTCCTCCTGACCTGCCTCATTCTCAGGTCACACACGGGGCACGTTTTGCCCTTTTTTACCCAGAAAAGCCAACTTTGAGCGTCTTTTTCTGAGTTCAAAATGACAAATTTACGGCTGTGACGAGGCCTCGTTTCTAAAAACAGCAAACTTTATCATCTGCAGACACTTTTCCCGGTTTTCTGACCACTGTTTTAGTGTTTTAAGCTGGAAAACACACCACATTCTGTCCTCGCAAGACATTTCCTCAAAGTCAATCTTTAACTTCTTTCAATATTTTATCCGCCTGTTAAAAATTACACCAAAGCACATGAGATTCCAGGTTTGAATACACCGACGTGATCAGCAGGGAGAGTTTGTCGCTCGAGTAAATCCTGATTGTACTTTTATTTTTAATGACTTTATTAATAACTGGAGTTCAAGTGGAGTTCAGTGGGGTTTTTTCTTCTAAATTACATAAAGCAGCATTATGTTCGGTTTTTGTCGTCTCAACTAGTTTTGTGGAAACAAAAGGCCTCGCAAGAACCAGAAATAGGAATGCTGAGTGCAATGTGCTTCTTCATGTTTTTTAAATGTAATAATACAGAGACAAGATTCTCTAGTAATGTTCTGTGTTTATATCATGTAATCAGCGTTGACTGTAACGGTAGTTTTGTGTCTCATTTTTGTCATTTTGTGACTTACTTGTTGTTTTGTCTCGTTTTTGTTGCTTTGTGTCTCATTTGTGCTGTTTTGTGTCTCGTTTGTGTTTTTGTGTCTTATTTTGTGTCTTTTTTGTGTCATTTTGTGTCTCACTTTTGTCCAGTGTGTTGTTTTGTCTCGTTTTTGTTGCTTTGTGTCCCATTTGTGTTGTTTTGAGTTTCATTTGTGTTGTGTTGCATTTCATTCTTCATTGTTTCACCTCTCGTTTCTGTTTTTGTCTAATTTGTCATGTTGTGCCTCATTTGTGTTGTTTTTCCTCATTTTGTGTCTTATTTCTATTGTTTTGTGTCTTGCTTTGTCCCTTTTCTATCGTTTTGTGTCTTTTGCATCACTTTTGTCACGCTTGTTTTTGTTGTCTTTTGTCCCATTTGTTTTGTTTTATGTTTTGCTCTTTGCTGTTTGGCATTTAGTTTGTGTTTTTGTGTATCGTTTTGTGTCTTTTTTGTCATTTTGTGTCTCGTTGGTCACGTTTGTGTCTATTGGTGTCTAATTTGTGTCATTTTGTGCCTCATTTGTATTGTTTTGTGTCGTGTTTTGTCCCGTTTCTGACAGTTTGTGTCTCACTTTTGTCACTTGTGTTGTTTTGTCTCATTTATGTTGCTTTTTCTGTCATTTATGTGTCTTTGTGTTTTCATTTGTGTTGTGTTGCATTTCATTATTTGCTATTTCACATCTCAGTTGTGTTTTTCTGTCTTTTTGTGTCTTATTTTTTTCATATTGTATCTCATCTGTCTCATTTTGTTGTTCATTTGTGTCTCATTTGTATTGTTTCATGTCTTGTTTTGTTCATTTTTCATTGTTTTATGTCTTGTTTTGTATCTCAAATTTCTTTGTCTTCTCTGTCATTTTTTCATGTCTCTTTGTGAAATTTTTGTCTCCTTTCTGTCATTTTGTGCCTTGTTTTAGTGACATTGTGTCACTTTTTGTTCAGTTCACATTGTCAAATTCTGTTATTGACAGCCGGCTCCAAAAATGCGTGAGATTTTACAGTTTTAGACCATATTTTAGAAATATAAAGGCTGATATCAGGAAACAGATACTGTATTTATCATTTTAGTGCATTCACTGATACTTGGAGTAGCAGCATGTCAGAGAACAGTGCAGCTGCTCATATTCATGCTTCAAATTCCTGCAGCTGCTTGAGGCACGTAGACCGACCCAACCCAACGGCCTGAGGTCAGACATGAGGCCAGAGGTAAAACACAAGAGTCTTTCTTTTGTCTTCACTCAGCAGCGACTGTCTACGATGTAGGCACAGGTTCAAATGTGTCATTCTGCTGTTCAGATGTCTTTCACACAATAGCGCATCGTAAACAAGTCAGTCCTGTGGCCATGGCAGCCAAACACACACTGTCATCCTCAAAGTCAGCTGTTTTTATAAGCTCAAAACAGCCAGTAAATCATTTACAGCACTTTAAACAACACTGGTTACCATCTCCTCTGGTGGTTTTCTTGTCACTTTTCCACATTAAGCTAAATCTCCTTCCTCCCGCTAAACCCTTCACTGCTCAACAGATCATTAACTGATCAACAGGTGAAGCGCGTTGAGGTAATCTGCAGCCTAAATGTTTGGTCCTATCTTTATTCTCGTGCATCTTAAGTGGATTGTTAGCGGCATCGATGGCGTTCAGACGACGGACGCCAGTGGAAAATCCACAGATACAAGCTAAGTGGCATTAGGCATCTCTGCTAAATAAAGTGGCTTTAAACACACGTGCAGAATCATTACAAAAAAAAAACGATAATTTAATTACTGATCCACAGATTCTCAGTCGGGAATCCGTTGCTTTAAAGATTCACTGCAAACATGTTGTACAAATGCTTCCCCTCTCTGTGAATCCCATCATGCCTTTGGCCAGGGATAATTACTTATCAACACTAGAGTTCCTTAAAGGGGTGTCCAAGAGCACACAGGCTGTCTGTTTGTCTGGGGATTTTTATTTTATTTTATTTTATGTTCCAGCACCTCGTGGAGATGATTTGTCTATTATCTCCGGTGGATTTGCTGCTCTCTTCATCTGCGGTGCATTACTGCAGTCATAAAGCTGCAAGGTCAGGGGAAAGGCAGGCAGAGAGGCAGGCAGAGAGGCAGGCAGGGAGGGGGAAGTCCTCTTCTCTCCAGCAGACTCGCCTACAGTGGAGCTTCAGCCAGCAGAGATGTATGATACAGTAAAGCCGTCACGCGCCCAGCGAGCAGGCCATAAATCAGCCAGTGTGGTCAGAGGTAAATATCCATCATTACCTTTATCGTCATCGCAGCCATCCACATGACCATTTTTCTGCATCTCGGCTTCATGGATGCTGTCGTGGAGGTGAGACAGAGGAAGGATGAGTGAGAGGATGTACGACAAAAGGTCTTCAAAGAGTAGTTCAACTTCAAACGGAAAGTCAGGAGTTTAAACATGCATCTCTGTGTGAGGCCTGATTTTATTAAACAAGAGTTTGACCTGAGACTTCCATGGACTTCTTAAATATCCAGTTAAATTTATTTATAGCACATTTAATCTTATAGAGGAACCTAAATCAAGCCAAACTCCATTTGAAAAAGTTCTAATTTGAGTCCAGGCAGAGAAAGACAGGAATGAATCCTCGATTTTGTCATTTTGTCTCACTTTTTCTGTTTTATTGTGTATTGTTTTGTGTCTCCCTCCTGTCTTTATGTATCATGTTTATGTTGCTTAATGTCTAATTTTGTATCTCATTTATGTGGTTTTGGTCTCATTCTTATCGTTTTGTGTCTCATTTGGCTCATTTGTGCTGTTTTGTGTCTTGCTTGTGTCACTTTGTCTCATTTTGTGTCTCATTTTAGGTTGTTTTGTGTCTCAGCAATTCTACAATTTCATGTAGCAGACACTTTTTTAGCGATGTGCATCTGAGTAGATCCAACACAAGCAAGGATCCAGTCGGGAAAAAACAACCTGGATAAGAGCCATAAAAGTTCAAATGTGATAATAGGACCTTGGTGTCTGTAGCAGTGCAGTTGTAAGAAGATTTTTTATTTTTTTTTGCAGCCTGTCAGGTGCAGAAGTGTTCAGTCAAGAGCTGATTTTTAGTCTTCATAAAGACCGAGAGTCACTCTGCAGATGGAACAGAATTTGGTAACTTGTTCCACCACCAGTGAACCACAGAGGAGAAGAGTCTAGCTATGGATCGGCCCTGTTGTGGTGGTTGGATCAGGTGGCTTTTGTTGGCCATCAACATTTTTTACCTTTTTGCTGACTGCTTTTTCAGCTCTAGAAAAACTTTAATTAAACCAAACTCCATGTAAAAGATTACAATTTAATCCAGGCAGAGAAAGTTACAACTGATTTCTGATTTTTAGCTCTGATTTGGTCGCCTCCACCGGAAAGTCAAAGTTAAAAGCCAGAAGCTGCTAAATGAAAGCTACCACATTATGTTGACTCTAGTAATAGTAATAAATACTACAATGAGAGGACAACTCTGAACACAATGTGAGAAAATAGTGATAATAAAGTAAGAAATGGAGTGTTGAGCTCTGCCTTAAGAGACTGATTTAATCTAGAACATCATAAACTTTTTCGAAATGTCTCCTAAGTTTTCCACAATAGATTCCTTAATACTCTAAGTTATAGTAGATTCCTGTATTTTCATCGATATAGTTGCGTCTCTTTGGTGCGCTGGAAAACCAGTCATTGATTGACGTAAAATTCATCCATTCAGATTGAAAACTCCACTACAGCAGGTCCTCGGTTTACGACGTCCTCAACCTATGGTGTTTTGCTGTTACATCGGAACTGGTTACATGGAAGTAGTTGGCGAGTGGAGCAGACGAATACATCGTCACGCACCACTATGAGATGACTTTGTTTACATTCTCCAGTTGTATGCCACATTGGATTGTGCTACATTAGCTAACGTTTTGCCCTTCATTATGGCTCCCAGCATAAGTCAGGCTCTTCTGATGGCAAATAAAATGTTGATGGTAAAAGCTGTAGCTGTCCAACTTGTTAAAGTCGTGCTTGCAAAATGAATTGTGAATCGTAGCAAACTTGACTTCTTTACCGTGGCTCTTGATACACGTTACAAACCAAGTGAAAGCTGCAACAAAAACAGAATAAAATAACATAAATGCATGTAAATAAATCCTTTTAGCTTAACCAGTAAGTCCTAAAATAAAGTTAATTACTTGCGGCATTACCTCTGTGGAGTTTACAATGTAGAGAGCCGTGCACCCAGAAAAGCACGCACATATGTAAAGCTAAACATCAAAATAGCGGACAGGAAGTGACAACTGTCAACAGACAATTTAAAAATAAAGGGTTTTTCCAAAAAAAAGTACACTGGTAATTCTGCATTAAGAGCAACACACCATGGAAGTGAAATCAGATATAGGAAAAACACTTGGAACGGGGCGAAACACTGATGAACATTGGCATTATTAGATCAAGTTGTAAAAACAGTAGAACATATTCTGTTATCTTCCTGTAAAATGACTCATACATGCATGAAAGTCATTGGTTTTCAAATCTATTTTGAAGAACCGATCAATATCATGATGGACTTAATGTCCTTGTTTACATTTTCTCCAAAGTTCCGACTTACGGCGAAAATCGACTTACATCAATCTGTAGGAATGGAACTCCGACCTAAGTCGAGGATCCCCTGTATACTGCAAAATGTAATGATCTAAGCACCAAAATAGAGGCAATCATTTAAGGCTGCTCAGACTTTAGCAACATCTGGATGCTGCTGAAACCCTAGTTTTTCTTCAGAACTGCAATCGAAGGAAAGATTGCAGTCTAAAATAAGAAATGCAATCAACAGTGATTGTGTTGTTAGTCCCAAAAATACCAAGCTGCAGGTTTAGGTCAGAATATGTGTGTCCTCTACAAGTTTTGCAATGTCAAAAGGCATTCTGGGAAATGGAGGAAGCCACTAGCTGACTTAGAAGCAAGCAGGCAGGTAAAGAAACAAGCAACCACCTCCTGGAATCACCACAGACTGCTGATGAACGGTGTGGAAACCTAAATGAGGATTTTCTGTTAATCACCTCCATCAGTAAGGTAATGCAGCAGCAGCATCCAGCTTCTCGGTGTTTTTTCGAGTCCCTCGGTAGGGAGCTGAAGGTAGCGGAGGGGTCATCTGTTCTATTCTACATGCAGACACAGTGCAGCTAATACCATACTTCACAGGCCGGCCTTAATCAGCCGCCGCGCTGACAATGTAATTATGGAAGTGTCCGGGTGCCGCAGACAGCCGGGGAATTCTAATTATTTACAAGGCTGAGGAGAAGAGCCACCAGTTCAACTAAAACACACGACCCGCTAGCGCTGCACGTCCGAAATCATCTCGAGCAGAAGGGCAGGGCTGCAGACGTAGTGAAGGAAGACGTAAAGCAAATCAAAAATCCACCCTGGAAACTCAACCAGGAGGCATTTGATGGACACAAGCTCTATATACGTTTTATGGGAAATATGGCAGCTATTTAAATTACATGCAGTGGAAGAACCCTGATGTGTTTGACTTAACATACGTGTGGAAGGTCATGCACATGTGTGACTGATACAGGAAGAAGGATTTAATCTTTTATTCCCATTGAGTACCTACAAGATGAAAAAGCCTGTATTCTACCATTAAATGCACAATTTTGTTCTACAAGATGATTGCTGCTTTTCTGAGAGTATTGTTCAAAGAATTGTGATATATATTTATTTGCTCTTACCATGGATGTTGTATAGCGCTCATGATTTCTAGCACATTTTACACGTCATATCTTCACATTTTCAGCTTTTCTTGTGCTATTTTCTGGTATTAAATTGGTGCAAGAAGTCAGGGGAAAGGTGTCGTCCCACAAAACATGACACCAGATAAATACTTATTTAGATACAGCAGCTGACAAAAAAACACACTTGCCATTAGTTTTTTTGGCAAGAATGAAGGACTTTGGGTATTTCTCATTCATTCTGACTGAAAAGTTGACGCTTAAACTTTAGTGCTGATCTTGCAAGTAACAGCTGCCAAAACAAAATCACCTCTCCTCAAACATTAATAGCTGTATTGATCATGTTGTATTATTACTCCACCAAGTAACGGAGGAGTCTGTCTGTCTGTCTGTCTGTCTGTCTGTCTGTCTGTCTGTCTGTCTGTCTGTGTGCAACATTACTCAAAATCGGACTAACGGATTTGGATGAAATTTTCAGTAAATGTCATTTCTGAAAATTTCAGGTCATTTCTGAAAACTATAAGCCGCAGTGATAGTCTGGACCCCTGGATTAGTTAAAGATTTCTGTACCATTACGAGATAGCGTCACTGTAACCATGACAACAAGTGAACACTACATCAGCTACCTGCTGATGATCACATGATTGTGATTCTACTACAAATCCACCACTGAGGACTTACCAGGACTTATCCATCAGAAATGATCCAAGGAACAACTGATTAAATTGTGGGGGTGTTTCTGAGTCCCATCGATTCCTACCGCCCGCTACATATTTAGGTATCCATACATAACATTTACATGTTGCTCAGCGCAAGGTCATTTTGTTTGTGGGTTCATCTATATTAAATGGACACATTCTATAGTGTCATGATTTCTGCCATGAATGTTTTCAAGATTTCAGTCGTCGGAAATGATACGACTGAGCAGCCTTGGCAGAGTACTGCACTCTCCAAGTGCTTTTATTGTTTATGTAATGTTTACCTTATGAAACAGTGTACACAGGGGCAACAATTTAGGGTAAAATAAGAGATTTGTGTGCCGTTTATTGCCCAGAAAAGACATAAGAATAAATGCATTACTTTGTAAAAATAAATAAATAAAAAATTTAAAACAATGATTAACTAACTGGGACACTACTAAATTAAAATCAAAATAAATAAGAAAAAATAGGGCTACAACTAAAAATTAAGACTTAATACTGGCAATGATACTGAAGTAATAAAGTAATATTGCACAGTAACATGAAAATATTACACATGATGATGAGAATTTACAGCAAACCACCACAACGTCCATCACACTTTGTTCAAACCTCCGTTACAATCAGTGGCATTGCAGAGGACAAGTTTCCAAAACTCAAACAAACAATACGACCTGGTTTGCATCAAAAATTCCTTAGTGCAAGCAAATTAAAAGCAAATACTACATCCAGCTTTAACCGCATGATTCCGACCAAAAAGAAGAGAACCCACACATCTGCTGTAAGTCTGACAGCTAAGCAATAACCTTACAGCGTTCCTCTGCACAGAGCACCAAACTCAAACACCCTGAGCTTGTAGTCTTTATCCTCTCCACTTCACACGGCAGCTGGAAGAGAGGCAGAGTAGCATCTTCCTTATCAGTGTGTGTGTACGCTTGTGTACAGTAAAAGCCTAATCTAATCACCACACACTGGCTGCTTCCTCCAGGTATATTACTGTACCAGGAGTGTAATGCAGAGAGAGAGGGCCCAGAGATAAGTAATATTGATCTGATGTGGCGATTGTCACTCCGCTGCTTGCCTTGAATAGCTAATCTCTTTTCTCACGGGTCAGAGGGAAGAAAAGGCGACGGGGCCCGCAGGTTTAACCGCAGCCAATCGACAAATTGTTCTCAGCGTGGGGCGATCAAACGGCAGCTGCTGACACCGGATGTGAAATTGTATCTCCCAGCTGTTGATGATGGGGACAAAGTTTTGGGGAACTTTTTAGCGATTGATTGGATTAAAATGGAATTTTGGTATGCAGAGGATGGCTGTGATGTGAAGATGATTTAGACACTTCAGATGCTCAGATTCGTGTCCATCCATCAGGGAGACGTCTGATTGGTCGTGAATTTAATCTGCATCATCAAAACAACACCAGACATCCAGTCGAAGTGGTGAAAAAACAACTTCAGCTGCATTCCACTGAATATCTGGTCACAAGAGGAAAATTATGTGATTTTTCATAAGAACATGCATTGTTTTCCCTGTTAATCATCTCGTGAAAACCTACAGACTGATCTCAAAACTCATTTTCGATTCAGTTCATATCATATTTGACAATTAAATTTGATTAATCATTCAGTGTATCGTCTTTCGTGTCACTTTCAGAGGACAGAAGAGAAAAATAATGTGGTTCTGCATAAGAACATGCATTATTTTTATGACTTAACCATCTTGCAAACCTACAGATTTATCTTCTGATCCAACTAGGACATTATGAATATCATAGTTGATGAATAATTTTGACTCATCCCTGCTTCTCTAGTATCAAAACCGTCCAAAACCTCCCACTGAATGTCTAGTCAGTGGTCTTTGAGAGGACAGAAGAGGAAAATTATGGAGTTTTTCATTAGAATAAGCATAATTTTCCCTGTTAATCTTCTTGTAAAGCTACAGATTTATGTTAGGATCCATTCTGGGGCATCCTAACCATAAAGTTGATCATGTTCTGAACATGTCTTTGTTCTAAAGGTCAGAGGTCAGCTAGTGGTTGACTTGAAGGGAGCAGCAGAGTAAACATGTTTCTCCTAAACTTTCCCCGGCTGAAGACCATCTCTGGCACTCCCTGATGTGGAGTACAGTGCAGAACTCTGCATTTAGACATTTCAATTTTTCCTCCTTTCATGTGTCGGGGGTGAGGTCCTCTAGTATCGACCCCCAGAATGCAACATCTATCGGCCCGTCTTCTGCCGTGTCTCCACCTGGAACGAGAAAAGGACGATTGATGCAGCACAGTAGTTTCCATTTACCAAGACCAAACATCATCAGGCATATCTCTGACACCAAAGGGTCTGCCTGGGTGCCCTCTCTCCCCCACTCTCTCTCTCTCGTCTCCCCCAACACACACTTTTCCTCCCGCCGCCTCCTCCTCCCCCCCTCCCTCACCCCCACCATCTCCTTTTAATATAGAAGCTGGAGATGAAAAATGGTGTGCTTTTGTTTATTTGCCACCGATGCAAATGCGACCACAGCAGGATTAGTGAGTTCTCCATCTCTTTGCTGATAGCGGTGGGAAGAAAGAGGGGATTTTTATGCAAAAAAGATCTCTCCCACCCTTGCTATGACAATTGCAATGCATCACTTCATAGACAGTTTTTAATCTGTTTCAAACCAACCACACTTTGAACTGCTGGAAATGCGAGATATACAACTGTGGGTATATGCCTGTGTGCGTGCGCCCCTGTGCGTGTGCATGTGTGTGTGTGTGTGTGTGTGTGTGTGTGTGTGTGTGTAGGCAGGACTTGTGTGTATGTGCTGTATGTGTTTTCCTGTGATTAATCTTTGGACTTGGTTTAAGCACACTGCTGACACAGCACAGATCTCCCTCTCCTCTCTCTCTGGCTAACTTTGTCTCTCTGTCTGAATGCCCTTGGATTTAGCTTTGAATAACAAAAAGTTTAATTCACTGTTGGTCCATTGTGTCCAACTTTTCTCATATGCTGCACAGTAAACTGGAGTAGAAGCTTGTGAAATGATCTTTAATCAAACATCTGCACATCTTAAGCTAAAATTAGATTTACTCTACGGACTCTGCAGAAATTGTGGAAAAACATGAACTGCAATTGTTTCTAAAGGTTGAAAAAGTAAAGATTTGCTTGTAGGAATTGCTTTTTGAAAAAAGTTACACCGAAAATCTTGATGCATCCATCTAATGAATCTAATTTGTAAAATTTATTTACAGTAGGGCTTCAAGCTTGGATCATTAAGGTAAGGATGCATGGTGTTGGCATCATCATCAGTTCTGGCAAATGAAGACATTTAAATGGAATATTAGCATTAGGGCTCCAATGAACAGTGATTTTTATTGTTGTTTAATCTGTCTATTATTTTCTTGATGATTTAGTTACTTGTTTGGTCTAAAATGATGACAACCTCAATTGTCTTGTTTTGTCCACAAGCTGAAGATATTTAGTTTACTGTCAGGGGTAATATCTGCATCTAAGAAGCAAGAATCAGAGAAATAAAACTTTCTTTCCTTAAAAAATCACTCAAACTCATCAATCCATCATAAGGATAATTGGCGATTAATTAAACATTTGACAAATAATCAATTAATTGTTGCAGCGCTAGTAGCAAAATGTGCAAAACCTGAAACTGAATGTTTGGTCAGTTTAATAAACTTTCTTACATCTTGTATTACTTTGATCAGATATGTTGTTATTTCACTTTAAATAGTTTGATTATCTTAATAGTAATCAATTAATCATTGTAGCTCTAATTGGAATTGACCCAAAATGAAGATGTTGCAAGAATAAAATCCATACAGAATGTTTCTATGTAAGCTAACGTAGTTTATTTTTATTCTGCGTCATGAATGTGTACACCTGTAAAATATCAGCATATCGTGAATCCTTAATTTAATGTGAACTGAACTCACAACTGTGCTTCTAGTTTGTATCAATATACATGAGAAGTGAATTTTTAACCCATTTTGATCGTGGGTTTGTTGACTTGTACATCTAGGACTTTTTTAAGGCTAAATAAGGCACATTTCTTCTGTTATTTGTGTTTATATCTTCTGATGTTCAGGCTCAGCTCATGCAAAGCGATCTGTTGTCGATTTACAGAGGTGTCCTGAACATACATACAAAGCATAAGCTTTGCAGAAATGGATCCAATTTCATCTATTTCCTTCTGTATACACTGGAGGTGTACGGCAGAATGAAAAGGGGACGGGTGTGTTTCCTCAGAGTCCATTTGCTCGCAAATAAATCCCGTCTGCTTACTTTCTTTTGCGTGTTCCTTTGATTCCACGTATTCGGACGCTAAGTGTCAGATCAAACCTTCAAACATCCATCACCTCACCCTCAGAAGAAAGGAAGGAAATGGAGAAAAATCCAAAACCGTCATCAGAACATGCACGTCGCTCCCGCAGACAGATACGACGAAAAAAGTCCCGAGTTTTCTGTTTAGGATTTCTGACTGACTACACAATTATCAAGGGCTATGGGCATATGACTGCATATCATGAAAAGGGGAGAGAAAAGGGGGTAAAAGGAGGAAAACACGGCCTGTTTATCTTCTTCCGCTACTGCTGGCGTCCCGAGGAGAGCGTCTGGCTGCGGGTAGATACCAACGGGGACGACACAAAGGCGAGATAAAGCGTTAAGACATTTTTTACTCATCATATTTAATAAGGCTCATCTCAGACACACAGGTATTCAACGTGGGGAGAAGGTAAACACATCCATTTTGTAAGCTCTCGCAGAGATCTCAAATAAAAAAAAAAAAAAAACAAACCTCAAACCGGCGGCTGACATGCATTCTAAGCATGTCAGGGTGACAATAAGATACACTATGAATAATAGAATAAACAGGTACACATTATCCCATATGCCTCTCTGTGTGTAGTTGACACCTTGGCAGCTTGATAAACCCCCCCCAATCAGAAATACTTCACTCTTCCAGCTCCACCCTTGGTTCCGTCTCCACCTGGCTTACCTGTGCCCTCCTCCACTGACACCTAGCATTCGGGAGGGGGGAAAAACAGGATTTAATCAGTCGTCGTTATTGCCGGGTGGAGAGAAAGAGGCTGCGGCACAATGCTTGACACAAAGACAGTCTAAGGGGATCTTTGTGCTGTAAATGTGCTTCTCACAGTGGCTGCGTGACAGCTGACGTTGAGTCGCCCAAACACTGATCCACTGTTTCCTTGTAGAGACATCAGGGTGAATACAGAGGTGCCATGGCGTGCGCTGAAAGCTGCCTCAAAGACCTGAATGCTGCACAACACCTGCACGGCTGCTGTGGCGGATTAGGGTGTCAACGTGCACAATGGCTCCGGGAACTCAATGCCTTTTTGACTCACCCCACCATCCTCTCCTCTACCTCCCCCACCCCCACCACCAATACGACGTCCCCCATTGTCAGAGCGCTCTATTTATCGCTGCGGTGGGAGGAATTAAGGTGCGACAGGTTATTGAAAAATATTTACACACATTTAAGAAATAAACATTTTTCAGTTACAGTTCGTTTTTCTGACGGGGGATTAGAGGTTTTCATTTGGGGCAACACCCCCGAGAACAAGATGGCGGGAAAATGCACGAATTCCGGTGCAACAGATGGAGGAAGACGAGGAGGAAAAAGCTGGTGAGTCTTCGGCATGCGAACTTGGCAGGACGGCAAAGAGTGTCGGAGGCTGGCAGCGCCACAAAGAGCCGGGGCTCTCCATCCAGCTCGGCTCCACACCTCTCCGGCAGACATGGCATCAAAGGCTTTGTTTCTACGGGTCTGTGCACTACTGGGAACCTCGGAGGAAACAGAGAATGAGCTTCTGTAGATGCACAAGGAACAACTGCACCTATTCTGCTATTTCGCTGGCGGCGGTCAAGTTAAATTGGCAAAAGTTGCGGCATCGATTTTGCCGTCAACTGTTGTGTTCTGACATTTTAACAGCTGCAAAACACTTAGAGGAAAGTGTTACCAGGATGAAGCAGAGGTGTGTTTTACTGCAGGTGAAACAACTGGATGGATGCAGTGGGCACTCGAGGCCACAGTTCGATATGAATCTTTCTTTGGCAAATTTAGCCAAATTTCGTCTCTCCATCAGGTAAACTAGTTCCTGAGAAACTATTAAGATTATTTTTTGTGCATTTCATTTTTAAGAATGAATGTATTCTGCACCAAAAAGTGTTTCTTTGCACCAAACTGTGCACTTAAATCAATTTAAATTAGTGAGGTTTTGCGGTGTTTTCCTAACAAGCTCAGAAGTACAGACTCTACTTGATGGCAGTAACACAATTTCTAAGTTTGCATCAACTTATGTTAGTAATGAATTAATACAACAAAGAGTAAAGCTTTTATTTAGTTTCTGTTGTTGGGTTTCAGTAAATCAAGTTTCCTGACACCTATAAAACACAGAAAATCCTTCATTTATCTAGAATGAAACACATTAGTAAAATAAAGGTCTTGCTAAGAAGCTGATGAACAAATAGGCCTGAACACACACGCTAAATGAAACTTCTATTACACTTTATCAACCAAAACCACTTCTGAATTCACACAACAAAGCCTGCAGCTGTTATTTAATGTCAGAAAGACTAAAGTAGAAAAACTTTTAAGAATATTTTCCTGCATTTTATAATGAAAAAATAGTTCAATCTGCATCGGTAAGTGATTCTTTGCAACAAACTCTGCACCAAAATCGGTAAAGCCTTCGTGATGCTGCAGGGTGTCGGTAAAACAAGCTCCCAGACACACATGAAACCTCTAAAAACTGACTTTAGCGAACCCCACAGACTGCTTCCCCACACACGCACAGACACATGTTACACTTTCACTAATCCTGAATGAAGCATATTAGCAAAACGGAGCAAAAAAAAAACCCAAGTGAAAACCAGGCTAAGAGCTCCGCAACTCCGACCCCCTGGATAAATAAATGACTCCACTTTAACTCGACTCACCCGCACGTTTCATCCTAGTCAGAGCAAATCTCTTTACCAGCGCTGCTTCCTCTGCTGCCCTTCAGTGACAGCGGCGTTAGCAGAGTAGCAGTAATGCAGTAATGGCATCAGAGAGTGGGGCCCTAAGCGCCGGGGCTTTGACGTGCTGCCTGCTGATGATGGATGTCTTCAGAAAACTAAACTTCTCCGTCCTGTGCAGCCCAGAGCGCTGCGTGTCGGGATCCCCTCTGTAATGCCACAATGGATATTTGAGAATGGGACTTGCGCGCATGCATGTGTTTCTGTGCACATCTTTAAAGTGTGTTTGCATGCAGACCAGACTTTCCGTGTGTGTGTGTGTGTGTGTGTGTGTGTGTGTGTGTGTGTGTCCTGCTTGAATGAACTTGGGAGAGTTGAAGGCTCTTAGCGTGGAATGTGAGGGATGTTATATAAACACATTACCGACAGTTCCCCCGTACACACTGCTGGCGCCAGTCCACACTGCATTAGCTGACATTTTATACAAAAATGGTGAAAATGGACTGTCTGAGGGAGTGACGGAGGGTTTTCTGGTTCTCACCAGACTCTGTTTGGGTTGAAGTTGTTCTCTTTTTAGCCTCCTCCGGCTTTCTGACTGCTGACTCTGCCTCCCGAGGGGACCGTCACGAGGTGCGCCGCGGTCATTCTGTCTGCTCAAATGACCCGGCAATTTGAAACGGGGAAGGATTTACATCAAATACAGGAATCAGGAAATTAGTCCGAGCACCATCTACAGATTTACCTGACAGTAAAGGGAAAAAAAAAGAAAAAGCAATGCACACACTGTGAAAAATGGTAAACAAATGCAGGGGAAAATGCACTCACAATCAAACGTATGCACGTGTTCTCCTGTGCACGAAGGAAAAAAATGAACACACCGACTTTGAAAAAGCAATTAATTCCAGATAGCACGGACATGAAAGGCAGTGGGATGCTGTGAACATTAAAAGGCACAGAAGCCCGAGCGTTTGCTTTCCTTGCGTGTCTTTAAGGCTTTCTCAATCCAGGCCCTTCTAAATAGGATTCAATAATGTCCAGGTTGCTTGTTTGTAACTTCAAAGTTTCCCCCGCCAAACGGCTTAAGTCCGACAGAGAGGAGAGGAAGAAGAGAAGGAAAAACACTGACAACTCATTAAATGTCAACGTTCACTTTATTACATTGTGCTCTGCTTTTTGTCTGGTTGGAAACCTGCTCTGTGTTTGCTGCACGGAGTCAGATGTCGGGAGGACAAGTGACCAGTGTTTTCAGGAGAGTGGGCAGAAGCTTTTGAAATTTGTGCTACTGACCAACTCAAGAGGTGCTTCACATGACAAACGTGCAGTTTTTAGACCAAAGTCGATCAGGGAAACAAGGGGAACGGGAATGAGCTGCTATTATAGGTGAAGCTGGGTAATTCCAAACACAAACTACAAAGTAAATGCGCTTTTAATATCAATTTAAAACAGTTTGAATGAGCTGTTTTTGTATTGGTGAGTCTCTTTCAGCTGCCCAACTTGCACTTCTTTGACATCCATCTGATGCTTTCTAGCAAACCTCAGCTGGTCCTAGAGGTGAATCCTGCAGTAGCAAACACAAATTGCAAAGTAAATGTGCTTTTAATATCAATTTAAAGCAATTTTTATGTTGGAGGTGCATCTCTTTTAGCTGATTATGGCCCAACCTGCACTCCTTTGCCATCCATCAGCAAACCTCAGCTGGTATTATTGATGATTCCTGCAGGAGGAACCAAATTGCAAACTACATACACCTTTAATATCAATTTAAAACAGTTTTTACATTGGAGGTGCATCTTTTTTGGCTGATTTTGGCCCAATTTGCACTTGTTTGTCATCCATCTGATGCTTTTCAGCAAACCTCAGCTGGTCTTAGAGGTGAAACCTGCAGGAGGAAACACAAATTGCAAACGAAATACACTTAATACCGATTTAAGACAGTTAAAAGTTTGCTTTTTTGCATTGGAGTTGCAACTTTTATAGTTGAGCTTGCATGACATAGATCTTGGCCCAACCTGCACCCTTTTGCTGTCCATCAAATGCTTTCTAGTAGCTGGTATTATCAATGAGCAGGGGTAAACTGAGTTTTGAAACTAAATGAGCTTTTACTATCAATTGAATGCGGTTTTACATTGCTCACCGTCCACCTGATGCTTTCTAACAAACCTCAGCTGGTCTTAGAGGTGAAACCTGCAGGAGGAAACACAAATTTCAAACTACATACACTTAATACCAATTTAAGACAGTTTAAAGTTCGCTTTTTTTGCATTGAAGTTGCAGCTTTTACAGTTGAACTTGCATGACGTAGATCTTGGCGCTCCTTTGACATCCATCAGATGCTTTCTAATAGCTGGTATTAGAGGAGATTCCTGCAGGAGCAAACACAAATTCCAAACTAAATACACTTTTAATATCAATTTAAAGCAGTTTTTACATTGGAGTTGCACCTCTTTCAGCTGATTTTGGCCCAACTTGCACTCCTTTGCCATCCATCTGATGCTTTCTAGCAAACCTCCTGACTTTGCTGCCGCGCTACAACAGCACCCAGACTGGCAAGACAAGAAAAAACCAGAGTTGTGTTACAGGTGATCAAGAGGGAGCAGCGAAAGAGAAAAGACAAACAAGGAGAGCGGCGGCAAAAAAACACCCTGTCTGCTTCTTACAAAAATTGTGAAACAGCTCTTGAACAGATCGCCTCTCCGCTCCTCTTCTTCTTCTTCCACCCTCCCCGTGTCCGTTAACCCCCCTCGTAAAGAAACAAATGTTTCATCACCGGGGGGACGAGCACACGGGGATGTTTAACCAGCCGAATGGAGTGCCTCCTCCTTCTCCTGGGCTGCCAACAAACCGCTGGCTGGGAGAGCGGCCAGGAAGAGAGGCAAGAAAGCCAGTCTGAATGTCAGCTGGCTGGGCTCCCTGCTGCAGCGTCCCTGCACGCCCAGGAAAGGAGAAAAAGCGCGCACACGAGTGGCTACGCTATACATACGAGCAAACATGCACGCATATCCACCGTGTCGCGGCATTCATGCTGGGAAATCAGACACACACGCACGCACTGAAACACACACTCGTGCACAAGCCGAGTCCCCTGGCAGCGCGTCTTTCCACAGCGCAGGCCTGTGATACTGAGGCTGAAGGAATTTGCTGTGGATTACTTCTGGACTGAGGCGGCCAGCTTTGGCAAGGAGCGGCCAGGCCACTTTGAGGATTTAACCAGCAGCAGCAGCAGCAGCAGCAGCAGCAGCAGCAGCAGCAGCCCTGGGAGCTGCCCAGACACCAGCAACACACACACTCTCACACTCGCACAAATCGCAAAGTTGTATGTCAAAGGATTCATCGGAGATATTCCGAGAAGCACGGAGGGTGAATCGGCTCGTGCACAATCGATTAAAACATCTAGTTTGGAATGTAGGTTGTGTTGCAGGAGCATTAGCGAAGGATGACCTATCACTATCCTTGAGCAACCCCCTAAAACAAAGCTCAGAACCGGTCATCTGAGGGGAAACTCTGACTGAGTGGAAAAAAAACAGCCTACAGAAAACAGAATATACATGTCTCCTCTGTTCTGAACTCTGGAAGAAACTACTTCACCCGACCTCCGGTTCATCCCAATGTGACAATCTCACATATTAATCATCCCATCATACGTGATGAAGACAAGAGCGAAGCTGAGAGAAAACCATGAAGGAAGGGAGAGGGAGAAAATAGAGCAGCAGTGGAGAGTGGATGGTGGATGGAAGAGTCAGGTTTCAGTAGGGGGCAATGCTAGGCTACACACCGACAGAGCTGAGACTGACTGCTCCCTGCACACATCACCTTTAATATGAGCCACAGCGGTTCAGTTCACTGTCTGCTGCACTCTGCTGCTGCTGCTGCTGCTGCTGCTGCTGCTGCATCACCGTGCCTTCGGACATCATCGCGGTCAGCGTTTCTTGGGGGTATTTTAGCAAACAAAGGGCATCCCTGGACATGAGAGATGGTGAAAACACGCGAGAAACCACACGTGTTTTGGAAATACGGAGAATAAACAGTTAATAAAACACGTCTCCTCCCAGCCGCCTCTGCATCCACACTCATCAGCAGCTTCTAGTCTTCCCCCAGAATTAACATATTCAAATGGCTTTCCTTATGACTTTCATGGAGCGCAAAAATTAAAGAAATAAAAAAAGGTAATTTCTTACAGTAGCCTTCGACTTGGAGGCGGGAAAAGCACCGAGATGCTGCACTCTGATAACCCGCTGCTCATAATAAGGTTGTGTTTTTTAATTGAACTTGTAGGTTTTCAACTTTGAACCGATGCAGAGGTGGTGGTGGAGGGGGGGCAGGTAGCTGGGAGCACTGGTGTAAATGGTATATCATGGGCTAATACTGGGGCAGGAGGATTGCAATGATCGGAGGCCACCGTCAGGCGCCACATACACACACACACACACACACACACACATACCTATACACACACATACCTATACACACACACACACCTATACACACACACACACACACACACACACACACACACACACACACACACACACACCTATACACACCACACACACACACCACACACACACACACACACACTTATACACACCACACACACACACACACACACACACACACACACACACACACCACACACACACACACACACCACACACACACACACACACACACCACACACACCTATACACACACACACACACCACACACACACACACACACACCACACACACCTATACACACACACACCACACACACCTATACACACACACACACACCACACACTCACACACACACACACACACCTATACACACACACACACACCACACACACCTATACACATACACACACACCACACACACCTATACACATACACACACACCACACACACACACACACACACACACACCACACACACACACACACACACACACACACACACACCACACACACACACACACACACACACCACACACACACACAAAACTCTTTTGAAATTTTATTCTTGAGTACAAAAACAATCAAGAGCAGCGGCGCTTTGATGTTCAGTGCCGCCCCGCAGGTCAGGAGGGAAAGTGTTTCTTTATCTTAATTGAAAAAATTAAATCATTAACCTGATGCCACTGTTTCTGAATGACAAGTCCTCTCTGCTGTTTTTTTCTTTTTTTGAAGAGAACATGCTTGAGAAACGCTCCAGAAGAAGAAGAAAGTGGAGGGAGAGACAGAGAATTTCAATAACAGAAGAAAAGGAAAGTTTAGTGGGTGTAATTTGATTAATAATGCTAAACGGAGGCTGGGAGGGGGCTGAGATAGGACCGAGGGAACAAATTAGCCAACACAGCTGGGGAAGGACTCTGTTCGGCAGGGTATCAAAGGCTCACAACACCGCCTTCCTCCTCCACGCCTCTGCAAACTCAAATTGAAATTCGGTATCTTGTCATAAGAGCCTCAGAAGTGTCCTCCTTTATTGGCTTCTCTCCTTCCTTTTTTTTGAAAATTTTCTCTTAATTTCACTCATTCCTTACTTGTATTTTTTCTCACACAGAAACGACACACAGTGGCTCGATAGTGACATTCTAGATAGAAATCAGGTGTTTTTGCTTTTAGAAAAGGCATCAAAATGCAAAAGAAGTGCCTCGTAAGGAGCTTAAGTGACTCAACTTGGACTCCTGAGTGAAAACGGGACCAAAAAAATTCACTTGCAATTAAGCGTGCGTGTGATTTTATATTAGATTCCGATGCAGACCCTCGCAGATAACGCCTCGGCCTGCTGCTGAGATAAGTGTGTGTGTGTGTGTGTGTGTGTGTGTGTGTGTGTGTGTGTGTGTGTGTGTGTGTGTGTGTGTTGGGTGGGAGTGGGAGTAAGCTTGTCACAACACATCTAGCGTTTAGCAGGCTAATCGCAGGAGACGACCATGTTGTTTTGATCACCTGTAGTATTACGGCTAATGTAAATAAAGGCTTACACTGGAGGCCTGTCACTCCGTCTGTCTGCAGGGTGGGAGGGGGGAGGGATGGATGCTGGGGGAGGAGGAGGGTGATGGTTATGGGTGATGGTTGGTGAGGGTGACCAAAGTAAGAAAAATCACTGCTTCTTATTTATTTTCCTTTGACCTGAAACAGTCAAACTGCGACGCATGAAGTCACAGATAGAGGAGGGGAGAAAAAAACAACACAGACGGCAGAAATCTGGATGGTAAACAGCGAAGGAAGCAGCAAATTAGTCACCGGAAATTATCGCAAACAAACAAGGACGCTGGTGACCCTGCTGCTGCACGGCGGTTTCACTGTTAGAGCAACAAGTTGTCACGTGTTTGTCTTCAGTGTAGGTGACAAAATCTAGTGTTAGTCAAGGAAAGGAGAAGTATTAACAGCAAAATGTAGCTTACTATCCAAAAATAGAGCTCTCAGATTCACATATTTTACAGAAAAGGTTTAGATTATATGCATCTCAAAGCAACTTTTGAATTAGCTGGTTGAGGCTGAGCAACTTTTCTGAACTTATATACAACATATGGTTTTTATGCTCAATATGAACCAGTGCATTTAATACTTTAATAGATTATAAGTTTGTTTTGTGTGTAAAACTTTCATTTACAGCTTTACTAGTCAGTATAGCAGCTCAGTCTAAATAATGTAGGGATAAATAAGGTTCAATATTACCCTCTGAAATTTACTTTGTACAGAATAAATGTGAAGTTGTTGAAATATGAAATACTTATGTGCTTTATTTGAGCATAACACTTGAGTTAATGCATTTTTTCCATCACTGATTAAGACTGCCTCAGCATTAAAGGCTCTTACTGGTATGATAGTAACCAAAATATTAACAGAATATTCATATATCTAAAAATGCACAATCGCATAGTATAAAGTTAAAATTATGTTCATGCCATAAGGCATTTAACACCTTTTAATGCTCAGAATCATGCAATTATATTTACTGTGCAGACATTAGATGCAAATAGCACTATAATAATAACCAAAAAACTAACTTAATATTAAGATTTTTTTATTTTTTCACACCATTGGTCAAATATTTTATGCTGCCAACTCCCGAACTTATCAAAAAGTAAATGTTTTTATTTAGTTTTAGGGCTAAAACTGATGATTATTTGTAATAGTAAGTCTATTGAATCTGCTGATTATTGTCTTAATTAATCAATTGCTGCTATAAAAATTGTGAAAAGTCTCTTTTCTTTCTCAGCTTAGCTTCGTCCAACTAACTGCACTCAACTAAAGACATTAAATTCATTATAGTTTAAGATAAAGAAAAAAATTCTCATATACACATACAGGTTTAGATTATAATTACTGATCTCACAGCAAACATTTACCTGGTTGAAGCTGAGTTAATTTTAAGACTTTTTATACTGTGTATGGTGTATTTGCTCAAAATAAAACACAGCATTTTATATTATAAAAGATTCTCAGGGGGTTTTGTGTTAAATCTTAATTTGGAATGTTTCAAGCAGCTCAGTTGAATAAATGTATGCACACATAACGTCCCAGTATAACCCTCTAAAATTCACTTTGTAGTAAGTTAATTTGAAATATTCAAGTATTTCTACTTAATATGTGCATAGTAATTAAAATAATGCATTGTTTCTTAATTATTCAAGACTGTTTATGACAAAAAGCTTTGACATTTTAAATTAATGCAGTTATTGGTGCGATAATAACCAGAAAACTGACCTAATATTCACATATTTAAAGATTCTCAGTCACATAATTAAAGTTAAACTTGTATTCGTACCGTTGCTGGAATCTTGAAACGTGCAAAAACCTACTTACTGTGCAGACAGTAGATGCAAACAGTAGTATAATAATAACCAGAAAACTAACTTACTGTTCACTTTTTTTTTTAAAACATACTCCACTTGCCAAATATTTTATGCTGCAAACTCCTAAACTTATGAAAAAGTAAATGTTATGAAATATTTATTTAGTTTTAGGGCTAAACCTGATGATTTGTAGTAGAAAGTCTATTGAATCTGCTGATTACTGTCTTCATTAATCCACTGCTGTTATAAAAATTGTGAAAATCGCCTTGAAAGCTTCTTTTCATTCAGCTTCGTCCAACCAAATGCACTCAACTAAAGACATTAAATTTATTAGAATTTAAGATAAACAAAACAAACTATTTCTCATATCTTTGAATCGACAAACAGCTGCTTTTAATTGATTAAGTAATTGATAATTAAAATGGGTGCAGGCTCACTTTTGCTCACAGATTTTAAACCTTTAAACTTGATTTTTTTTGAAGTCTTAACTTTTACATTTAATACACTTGGTTAAAAAAAGGAGCTCTAGTGCTATTTTTGTACCTCACAGCAATTTTACACCCAATTTCTTTAACTTAACTTTGAAAAAAACATAACTTAGTTGATTATTTTCTACAATTTCTTCACCTTCTCTTATGAATGTCCACCTAAATCTGACCTAACTGCACAGAATGCAAACTGCAGGTCAGTCTATGCTGTCGGTCTTGTTTGGATTTTTGGATATTTGTGTGCAGTAGCTCCACTTGTGCATGTCAGAGGTGATTTATTGATGGTAAAACACTCGATGCAGCAGCAGCAGCAGCAGCAGCAGCAGTGAGGGGGAGCTGCGTTCGTTGACTCCTGCCCTGCACCTGTGTTTTCACACTGTTTCATCTGAGGTTTTTGTCGTACACCAGCTTGTACAACGTGTCGCAACAGTCACCTTGAAAGACCAGCCGAGACCTTTTTAAGTCGGTATCTCTTCCCCGCCGCACGTGCAAAAAACCCATCTGCTATCAGGGCACGAATCCTCCAGTGGAACTTCCATTAGGCCTCTTTTCTTTGTTTTTTTCCGTCACAAAGCGGCAAAAATTAAGAAATAGAGTTGATCAAGTGCTTCTGTTGGTAAATAAATGGTTAAAATTCAAGTGTGGAGCGTGCGAAGGTAGAAGCATAATCTAATTCCTCCACAGACACAAGAATATTAGCAACAGAGGAGCTATTGTGCTGCAGAATGAACATACTTTTAGTTCATCTCAGGGGTGTAATGATGTCTTATAATCCCACTTCCATATCAGCGGTGATTCTAGCAGGCCACACCCATATTCGGAGCCCAATATAACGACTTTATATTCAGCTGAACGGTACACAATATGGTTAGATTATGCTTATTCGTCCCAATACATAAATATGTCATCTCCGGGCAAAAAAAGGCTCTCGATTGTGCCTTGAATGAGGCAACAGGATCCCGGTGCACAATCATCTCTGTCCGTGAGTCTTTCAGAAGTTGAAGGATTTCATACAACACTTTTCACCGCCGTCTTATTTTCCCCCTTTTGAAAGAGTTGGTTATGATTTTTTTTTCTTTCCTCCCCCTCCTATACGGGTTTAACTTGGGCTATTTCAACCCCGACTGAAAAAAAAAAAACCTAAATGTGTTTCTGGGCTGCTTTCAGTCTGAGCTGCACAACTTATCTCCCTCTTTCCCTCTTTGTTATTAAATGCAGTGAGTGAACGATCGGCGTTTCTCTAAGGGACGGAGAGAGTGAGTCAAAAAATCTAAATGGGGAGGCGCACCCCCCTGAATTACCATAAAAAAGGGGGAAAGAGGTGTGTGCGCGCTAGTGTGTGCCTGTTTTAGTGTATCTCCTGTGCGAGGGGTGGTCCTGGAGGCCTTATCGGTTCACCAACAGGAGAAACGGAACTGATTAACATCTAATTTAACCCAATCTCCCGCTCAATGGGAAGCCATTCAAAGGGGGCCGCATCCATGTGTATTTAAGAGGTAATCAGTGGTCGGACCCGTCGCTCGCGCACTCCCACCTCCCCTCCCGCTTTTGTGTGGCGGGATGACACGCACAAACATATTTCCATCTGAAAAGGCGGGCCTCAGCGGCTAGGTTTCTGAAGGAGAATTGCCGGTGTTATTGTCGGGGTGTTTGCCGCGCTCGGCATCGTGTGGGTCCGTGAACGCATCGGTGTGTGTTCATGCCGTCTGAGAACTGTGTGATGAGTGGCACTCAGTTGTCTCTACTCTGTTTAATTCCCCCAGTGAAAGAGGAGAAAGCAGTTCTTCGGCTGTTTCTGGTGCGGAAAAGTTTAACTAAATCCGCTCGTTGACGAGTTCGGTTGTCGGACGTGTTTCTTAATTAACAATTGTGTTACAAATACACTATTCTTTTAACTTTTTATTCTTAATTTATTGCCATTAGTGGAACAAAAAATGTCAAGTTTGGCCTGAGGGTGATAGAAGATGAAAAAATCTTTCTGTCACTTAACTCAAATGTGTCATCTGCAGTAATATTTTTACAGTGTTTCCACCGTGTTTTTCAGTTTTCTTACACATGCTTCCAACAGATCAGATGCATATGTAGTGTTTCAGCTCAATACTCTGCCTCCTGTGCAGAAACAGAGCTTCCATTTGTCTAAACCAGCTGTCCCCAACTCATGAAAAGACAGATCCAGGCCTGAGCTAATGCTACCGTTAGCATGTAGCATCTGAATTGTCACTGTGCTAGCATTTTAATGCATTTAGAGTATCATGTTCAATCTCTTTTTTTTTAATGTTTATTTCGAATAAGTAAAACAATACAAAGATCCACAACAAAAAGAAACAACAACAACAATAATAATAATAATAATAATAATAATAATAATAATAATAATAATAATAATAATAATAATAATAATAATAATAATAAAAACAGAACAAAGCATGTTGATTTTAGCTAAGGCAGTGTTTCTCAAATAGTGGGGCGCAGAGGCATGATGGGGGGAGTGGGAGGAAAAGGTCCGTCTAAGCGGAACTAATTTGCTGAACTACTGTTTTAACGTCGGCCTGTTTTTGGCGGTGCACAGACTGCGCTGGCCGTTGTGTAAGTCCATACTTGGCAAATACAGACTCCCGAGAATGGGAGAACGCATCGTTAATATGCAATTAGAACACCTGCTTGGTCATGCCACCACCTCGTCTCATCTGCTCCGATTATTTCTACCAGGGGTGTCAAACATGCGGCCCGCGGTCCAAAACCGGCCGGCCTGATGGTCCATTTTGGCCCGCCTGACAACTTTACAAAGGGTAAAAATTACAGAGAAGACATTAAGTTTAAATTTGTAAAACTGTAAATTTTAAATAATTTCTAGACCTTGACAACTTGTTTTGGTCATAAAGTAAAATACTAGATTGCTCAGTATATATATATATATATATATATATATATGCAAAGTTACGGGGGGTGGGGCTTTTTGTCCTCCAAAGGGGGCCTGTCAGAAAAAATTTGAGAACCACTGAGCTAAGGTAAAATAAGAGAGAACTTCATCAATCTGGAGGAAAAATTCAACATGACATAACGTAAGAAATGCAATGCCTATAAAGTAGTGAAGAAATAAGACTAGAATAGAAAAATCTAAGTAACGATGCTGAGGTAGTACACAATATCCAGCATGATAATGACATTCTGCAAATTGCACCTGCATATAGTCCACAATATGGAGGTTTGTTTTGAATTCGGCCACTTTATTCTGTATTTAAAGACACAAAAATACACATTTCACATAAATAAGATCAGTACGGATATAGGAATGATCTCACCTTGATACATACAGAAACCTGGATGAAGCTGCTGCACCATGTTGAGGTTAAGGTACTGAGTGACCGGGTTCCGCCACACGGGGTCTTTGGAAGTCCGTCAGGCCTTGGAGATGCTGCCAGGAGTTAGTTGCTCAGGTGTAAATGGTGGCCACAGTGTTGTAGATGGTGAAGTCCATTTTGCAAGGACAGCTGTCATCCCTACGTGTCAGGGAAGATGATGGAGGCTACAAAAGGCCAAGCTAGTCGCCAGCTAGCATTTCTTTTAAATTCATGTTGTAGTGAGATCAAACTCAGGATTTAACCTGGACTGATGTTTGTGAAACCAGCTTCAGTTCATCTGACTAGTCTTATACCTTTGCTATTTTATGTTACACCATGTTGTTTCCTAAGAATTTCCTTCAGGATTAAAGAAGTTTAGTCTTATTTTTCCTTGACAAGCAAAAATTCATTCCAATGCACCAAACTGCAGTTAGCCTGTTAGCATACTAGCAAATCAACATGCTAAAACACGTTGAACCTGAAACCATGAGTACATTAAAACGCTATTATAGTGAAAAGTCGGTTGTTAAATGCTAATTGTAGCATTAGCTCAGGCCAGAAACTTGTAAGGTTTCAGAATTCTCCAAATGAAATTCAACTTAATCCAGAAATTGAGGTTTCTAAAGTGGTTAAACACATTGATGTCCGTGAAAACAAGGCAACAATTTGTGTGTTTGACCTGCATGGAAGCAACACTGACAGAAACTTAGGATGAAGGAGCTCCATTAAGACGGGATATGATTGGCTGTGCATGAACCAAGGAGGGAGCACATTTAGGGCGTGTTCTCAGAACCAAACTTTGTGTTTTCGAATGCATCAGATCCACTTTGCATGGTACATTTTGCTTTTGTTTTATCGCCTTAGCTTGTTTTGACATTCTGCACGTTAGCAAAACATCAACCCTTTTCTGTACAAGTTTAAACACTAACCAACTGGTGTCTCCAGATATAATGTCAGAGAGTCTTTTGTTAAATTTCATCCTTTTGGAGCAATGAAGTCATGATTTTACTCTAGATTCTAATGTTTGTGAGATACACTGTCTGTGCTTTGTAGCTAAAAAACTGATCTTTTATTGTGCAGTAGTTTGAATGTGCAGCTATGAAAGTGAAATTTGCAGCCTTTTTTTTCCCCTAACATGCATCCCATCAGGTGCACGGCAGTGTTTAAAGTTACATCTCGCCTGTGTGTGTGTGTGTGTGTGTGTGTGTGTGTGTGTGTGTGTGTGTGTGTGTGTGTGTGTGTGTGTGTGTGTGTGTGTGTGTGTGTGTGTGTGAGACAGATTTTCAAGCCAACTCTTTCATCCTTATGTCTTTTAAATCTACCAGAGGAAGACTTTTTAGATTAAAAAAAAAAGCAGAAAAAAAATTCAAAGATTGCCTGGACAAAATGCAAGGATAAGTGAGAATGTGGTATGAAGAAGAATTCAGGCCACTTTTGAATGGAGATGAGAGACGGTGCGAGGCGGGTCGGACTCTCCTGAGCGTGGGGTTTTACCTATGGGCGAAGCCTGGCGGTGGCACTTCCTCATCAGGGTGGAGGTGGAGGGGGAGGGAGGGCGTGAAGATCTCCGCAGAGCTTTCTATCAACACAGATTACATGCATGTAGACGCGCTCAAAGAGAGCCGGGGAAAAGAAAGAAGGAGGAAAAAAGGTAAGTGTAAAAATAAAAGACGGCATGAATCAAAAGGGGTCATGTGCAATCTCAGCACTGGGGGTGATGACAGGTTTGCCTCACACCTGAGCCGTATTATGCATTCCATAATCGGCCAGACTCGCACACGGTGACCGACGGCAGCAGGGTTGTGTTGGGTTTCTCTGACAAGGTGAACTTCATGCATCGCGTACATGATATATAACTCTAGAGTGGCGAACAAAAGGCGGCCAGACAGAGTGAGAATGAAGGAAAGAAGAAGAAGAGGAGGAGGAGGAGGAGGAGGTAGCGCTTCTTCTCCTCTTTCTTTCTTTCTCTTCTGTCGTCTGCTGCAGGGTTTTTTCTTCTTTTTTTGTCTATTTCTGGACGAGTGACAAAGACAGCGTTAGGTAGGTGACCTTCATCTCCATCCCTGCTTTTATGAAGGTACAAAAAACACAGGGTCAATTTCATTCATCCAACATTTCGGCCTGTCTTTTTTTTCCCTTTTTTTTTCTTGGAGCGCAGACTAAAAAGGCAGCACATACATCAAGTGATGAACAAAATTAAACCGAAAGTGGAGAATCAATCCACTGACACCTTTTATTTCTTTCCTCTCCAAGGAAACATTTAATGAAAGTTGAGAAAAAGAAGGAAGAAAACTAGGTGACCTTCTTCTCTGTCACTTCTCTTACGAAGGTATTAAAAAAAATACAGGGTCGAGTCCAGTTATCTACCAATTAAACCAAAAATGGAGAAAAAAATCAGAATTCACTGACGTGTTTTATGTTTTTTTCCTCTCCAAGGAAAAAATTGGGTACATTTTTGAGAAACTTGAAAAACAGGGCGCGAATGAGAAGGAAGAAAACTAGATGACCTGCTTCTTGATCATCCCTTGTTTTATGAGAGTACCAAAGACACAATCTACTGATGAAAAAAATGAAACCAAAAATGAGGAAACTGGCAGCCATCTGAATTCACTGACATCTTTTATTTCTTCCTCTCCAAGGAAACACTTGAGAAAGTTGAAGATGGAAGAAAACAAGGAGTTCTTCATGTCCATTCAAAAACACAGGGTCAAGTTTGTTCATTTCCCACTTCAGTCTGTCATTTTTATGCAGAAAACAAGAAATTAAACCAAAAATGAAGGAAATGGTGACGATCAGAATCTTCTGACACCCTTTTTCTCAAAGGAAACTTTTGAGAAAGAGGGAAGAGAAAAAGCAAAGGGAAGAGACTAGATGACCTTCACCCTTCTTTTATGAAGGTACAAAAAAACAGTGTCGAGTTCATTTATCTGACCAAAAATGGAGAAATCAGAATTCGCTGACACATTTTGTGTTTTTTTTTCTTCAAGGAAACATTTGAGAAAGTTTAAAAAGAGTGAAAGAGCAAGCAGAAAACTAGGTGACCTTCATCTCCATCTCTTCTTTTATGAAGATACAAAAAAAACCAAAAGGTCAAGTTCATTCATTTGCCTCTTCAGTCTATCATTTTTTTTCTGCCGAAATTAAAGAAATTGAACCAAAAATGGGGGAAAAAAATATGGCATCAGAATCCAGAGGCACCTTTTATGGGGTTTCCTTCCTAGGAAACATTTAGGTACAATTTTACAAAGTTGAAAAAACGAGAAAAAGCAAGAAACGGGGCAGAAAACTAGGTGACCTTCTTCTCCATGCCTTCCTTTATGAAGAAATGAAACCAAAAATGGAGACAATGGTTCCCAGCAGAATCCACTGACACCTTTCTTTCCTCTCTAAGAATAAGTTTGGAGAGGAAACAAAAAAGAACAGAGATACAGAGAAGGGGAAAATAGTTGACCTTCCTCTCCATCATGTCCTTTATGATGGTACAAAAACTCAGGCTAAAGTGCACAAAAATACATTCATGATGAATACAATTAAACCAGAAATGGAGGAAAAACCGGCACCTTTTCTGTTCTTTCCTCTACAAGGAAACATTCGAGAAAGTTAGAAAAAAAAGAGGGCGACAGAGAGAAAGAGAAGAGAGAAAACTGTCCATTAACCAAAAAAGCAATTTCTGTTGGTGAGCGCCTGGCTGCTCCGAGGTTCCTGGCCGGGCTAATAGCCTTTCATTACAAGTTTCCTCCCCAGCCAATTAGAGACAGGTCCGTGGCCGTCCGGCCCGCCGACACACACTCTTTGATCAGCTCTGTGTTCACCGACACATGTCTAATGACCAGGACAGAGCAGAGAGGGCGGCCTGTGTTCACACATGCAGCCAGGAAGCCTCACACTGCTACCTACAGTGAAGCATCGAGGCCAGAAATGCACGATTTTACTGCGTTAGTTTGCTATCTGATCATACAAAAAATCCATTATCCTCCTCTCATCTTCATAAAACCTGCTCGCCAAGCCGAAGGAATCTCACTGGTCTGGATATCGGCTAGAATTTGATCCTCTAAGAGCTCGTTCAAACAACAAAATAACCACTGAAGACACATTTTGGGCCCACCAGATATTGAATTTCAGTGTATCTGCGTTCAAAGCCCCCTAAGCCCTAATAGATGGTGTTGTATGCATACATGTAATCACAGGCCCACACACACAAAGACAAACCCTGGCTTCCAAAAAAAAGAAAAAATTAGAAAACAAGCCTGTAATTAGCAAATTACACTAAACTGCAGCTTTAATGCAGCCCTCCCCCTTGTTTCTTGGGCTCTCTGAGGATTTAATCCCGGTCAAAACAGTGCGTTCACACATTCCTGCCACTGTAGATCAAATGAGAGTGTGTGTTTCTGTGTGTGTTTGTGGACTCAGGTGAGTTGCTCGTGCTTCTATTGACTCTTTAATCATTTACAGTATTTATTGCCTCACCTCTGACCCTTCGGCTTTGGTCAGCTCTTAACGCCACCATGCGGACAGGATGTCAGTTTATATGATGCACGACTGTGGGGAGGCATCTGGCAGCAGATTACACGCATGTTAATGAGGTGCATTGTGGGAAATACAGTAAAATTTGTAAGGTTGCAGTGCATTTGAAGAAAAAAACTGTCTTTGTGACAAGCAGAGCCATAAATAATGTCCTCCACCTCGAGCAAAAAGTTCCTGAAACTGTTATTACACCGTCAAATATAATAACAGTTTTAAAGTGTAATTATCACATAAAAAGCTGTACTTTGTAATTATAAAGTTTATTATACTGCTGTTTTATTTGACAATAATCACATGTAATTCAGCTTTTCTGTGCATTTATGACATCAGTTTTATTTCCCGTCGTGATCGTGACACAGTTGACAGTGACAAGCCTTTAAAAAAAGTATTTTTAGCCCGTCTGATTAATCTAAATATACATTTGTGAAAATATACATCACTTCCTAACCTCTTAGATGAAGGTGAAAGTGTCCAAGACCTTAAAAGAAAAGAGAAAGTCATGTTGATTTCTACAGAGGCTTCTAGGATTAGCATGACCTGCATGGCTCAGAGTCTACGTTTACATCATTTCCTCTGTCTTTTTCCTGTTATTTTCTCCTTTTATATGTTATTTCTGTAAGTCGACTTGCAACAACCACTATAAGCTGGATTCAACTTATTCATTCTTCTTTCCGATTCTACTTTTTCCAATGGATTTCGCCATGTTGCTAGCGTGTTGACGTCCCTGTTCCTAATCCCAACTATAAAATGTAACACCAGATTGACAGCATTTCAGTTACTAGCAGAAAACCTTACCTGAAAAGCTATACAGTTAAAATGGCAGATTTTTATATTGGTGACTTCTTGTGGTTCCATGAATGAGCATGTGTGAAATCTCCAAACTTTTTGGAATGGTCGTCACTGTTGTTCCCTTTAGAAGATCTGGGAGTTGTGACCGTGGTAACCAAGAAAATGGAGTTTGTGAAGCTTGTTGCAGACTCTGATCTTTTTATAAACCATACCAAGTAGGTTTAGCACCTAAACCTGACTAATAACTGACCAAAAACAAAGCAAACTGAGTAATAGCTTCACTACAGCTAAACATACTGGTGCCACAAGTAACACTAACCCCACTGTTGTCGGTAAAACTCCTGCAGTAAAGTTTAAAACTTTGTAAACTATGTTGTCTACAGACACTTGCATGTGCTGTTTTCAGAGTTGTTGGCGATCGATCTGTTATGTCGAAAATGTATGAAGACATGCTGCAAACTAATCTTCATCTGAGTCTTCAGTGAAATCTTTCTTCTCAACATATGAACTCATATTGTCCTTCTATGCACAACTGGTTAATACATTTACATTTTAGAGCTGTGTTATGCTCCATGTCGCTGTCATTGTATATTAGTAACCTTTTAAAGTCACAATTTGTGCAGTGTCAGTTCAAAACAAGCCTGATTGGAAAGGGTCGACAACAGCTGTTGGTGAGAACCACTCAGTGCAGTTAGCAGCCAATCATAGTCTAATTCCATTCAACCTTTTTATACAGTCTTGGACTGTAACTCCATGTAGAGCCAACCTTGGCTGTGTAGAGTATCTTGTATAAGGGTTAGGGAATAAACAACCCAGCACACTTTGGGTTTTTCCAACAGAAACAGATTCATTCTTTAGCATCTTTGAGCAACATTTTTAATTGCTGTCCACTGGCAGCTATGGGATGCTTTGTTTCAGTTTTATTGACAACATAGGCAACAAAACACGTACCAAAACTTTTTAGAATTCTGTTGAGGATGGGCTCACCAGCCAGGTAGATAGAAGGACACCCCTTTAAGGAGGTTTCCTACTGAGATGTTATTGCAAATCATCCAGTGGTTGTTTAAAGGAGACAAGCTTGCAGTCACCTGAGCCACCATGTAGGTGTCTGACCTACCTGGTCTCTGTGTTGCACATCAAACTTGTACAAAAACTTAACAACAAAAACAACAACTGTTAGCCCTAATATGAGGACCACTCATCCAATCAGCTTCAAACTTGGCACGGAGTTTCAGTTGGAATCTGACCAAATCCCTGCCGAGTGTGAAGAAGATTGGATGACAAGTTGTTGAGAAAAGCAATGGACAGACAGACGGACAGACACACACACATATAGCGATTTCTTGGTTAATTAGCAGATAGATAGCAGAAAGCAGCACTGAGATTGAACACCATGTGCTGCATTATGTTTTGTTGCAAGAAGCTGTATCAATCAAAAACAAAACCCCACAAAGTGCAATCAGAGCGTGTCAACTTTCACCCATATTTATGCAACAACAGCACACAGGTGGAAGTTAAAGTTTGTTGTCCGCACAACATTATAGCAGCTAACGGACAACTGTGAATACAATCGCGTGTTGTGGACACAAATACTGAGACGGCGTTGGAGACAGAATGGAGGGGTTGTATTACTGTCACGTCTGTGTACACGAGGAATAATAGTATTTTTAGAATGAGACAGAGGTACTTCAGCTCTATGGCTGATTCTATAAACTGTGTGTCCAACAAGACCTGAAATGGCAAAAGAGTGTGAGCCGAACACAAATCTGCAGCGAATTGGAACAGTATTAAATTACAATGCATTACAGGATATGGTGGTTGAACTAATTCTGATGGAGAAATTGCTTCTGTTATTACACTGACGATATTTTTGTGAGCTCTCTGTCAGGCATTAAGTTGTGTGTCTGTGTGTGTGTGTGAGAGAGTACTGAGTGTGTGAATATAAAAGAGGAATAACAGAAAAAAAGGGAAGAGCGGGTTTTTATGTTCGCAAAATGTGTCTCAACAAAAAGGAAGAGGCCATTAAACCTGTTAAAGCTGCCTCACACACAGACACACTCATCTGCATGAATGAGATCATCCACTGATGAATATGAACCTAAGCAGCACTGTAAAAAAAAAAAAAAAAGTAAAACTACATTTTCAAAGAATACATAAGTGGATGGTTCAATATTGTAATGTTCAAAAACTATAAATGTGGTGAAAATACCAGCAAAATATCTGCAAATGATATGATATTTACCTGATTTAAATAAATTAAAAATGTAATTGTACAGCACATAGTGTAAAAAAATGGATAAAATACAACATACAGTATAGTTTTGGTCTGTTTTCTTTGCAATCAACATGTAAATTCATATTTTTTCTTTAATTTATTAGACTTTTCCTCCAGTTTATCAAAACTGTCAAAAATAATCAGTAAAATAACAGTTTCAAAAATTATTTTCCATTTTTCCACCTCAATATATGTTTTTCTTTTTCTTTCAAATAATGGCAAATATCTGTTAAAACAACAATATCTAAATCTGATTTAAATAAAAAATTGTAAAAGTAAAGTAAATTTAAAAACATATTTTTTATTTCATTTTTTATGAGGGGACTAATTCTATATTTCTTGTAAAATTAGTTGGTCCTATATTGTACATATGATGTTTAAACAGAGTTGTAGGTGAGCTGGTGTGTTCGAGCTGCAGTGAGTGGAAAGATTTGAGTGGAGACTGAGACCATGATTTCATAAATCTTCACTTTCTAGATTAGAAACAGAAACAAATAACTTTAATTAACCAAATTCAACAAATAAATAAAGATCAAATAGTTAAGCATGTTAAAAAATCACAAATTACAACAATATATGAGATGTTTTGGCATAAAAATGGTAAGTTTTCAGTCTTCCAGAGCATAAATTCCGACCACAAGATGGATCATCTCGGGGTAGTTTTAATATTTAAGCTTTAATCTGTTGGTTTTTGGGAGTCGCCTTGTTTTCAGTAAAACAATGGCAGTAAAGTAAATGAATTGGAAAACCCAAAGAGACTGTGAGTGTTGAGGAATGCCAGGTGAAGCTGGTGTTTATGTTCTCGGGCAGGTCAGCGCCACAGGTATGTTTGAACCACAACATTACCTCCCGCTGACCCCCCTAATGGACAAGGTGAGCCGGCAGTCAGCGGAAGGGCGTCGCCGCCACCACAAGTCAAAATACCGACATTAATCGTGGAGCCTGGACACAAACCTTAAAATTACTGCCTCTCAAGGCCGACGGAGCGTGGCGGCACTTTTTCTGCCCCAGCGGCAGGGATGAAGGGAGGAATGAACGTATGGAAGAGGAGCTGACCCAATGAGTGAGTGTAGCTTCGGAACAAAAAACGAAAAAAATCAGGTTTCTGTGGGAATTTCATCAGCCACATGCTGGCGTGGAGGTGAAGAAGAAGCTACATTTTTTGATTAGCCGCATTGTGTGTTTGTTTGAATCTTCGGTCCTTGCACACACACACACGCACACACACACACACACACACACACACACACACACACACACACACACACACCGATGATTGCCACACTCCATATTACTGGTGTACAGATAACTGCTCGGCTCCCATGGGCCTGCCAATCCACTGTAATCCCTCAAACACTCTGAATTTTCATTTCAAACAAAAGCTAAACCGCCAGAAGACACAAGGAAGCATTCTGTTTCCTTTCCCCCCTTTTTTTTCCCGCTGCTTTTTTCCTTCCTCGCGTTCCAACCACTTGTTCGACGCCTCTTTTCTGCTTTTCTGTATTTGTGAAATTCAATATCAGAACGATAAATGACGCTTCCACAAAATTAAAAAAAAAAGAGAAGAAGAAGCTCCGATTCAACAGAGGGTGAATTTGGAGTGATATCGGACATAATTCGATGTTTCCCCCCTTCTAATAATCTCATCTTTCGCTCCAGTTGCAGCTTCCATTAAGGAAAGCAGGTAAAATAACCTAAGGTGGGTTAATATGGATGATCAAAGAGAAAAGGGGGGAGGCATGCTTTACATTCCTGAGCCTTGCAGTATGGAAAATGTGACATCCAAGAACCCTTTGACTTCCCATACCGTCCCTCATCTCCGAACACAGGCTAATATGATATTATAGCACAAAGCCTCGGTCTGTCAGCTGGATCTCTCATCTGCAGAAAGTATCCTCAGTTCTGTTGTCTAATAAATCAGCATTTTTACAGCATAGTGTTCATATCAGCTGGTGTCTCGTTGGACGTCAGGGTTATTCTGGTCTGTTTTCCAGCTCTTTTGTTGTAAGTGCCATTTGTATGAGATGCTTTGTAATGTTTTGGCATAAAAATGATAAGTTTGCAGTCTTTCGGAGGATAAATTCCAATAACATGATGAATCATCTCGGAATAGTTTTAATATTTAAGCTTTAATCTGTTGGCTTTTGGGAGTCGCATTTTGGATTTTGCGACTGTGTTTCAGTAAAACAATGAGCAGTAAAAGAAATGAATTGGAAAACCCATTGAATTGAGAGACTCCAGAATAGAAATGATATAGTGTAAGCCATTTTAAGACTTGAAGGGACGACTTTCATGGCAGAAAATCTGCAAATATGCACCTTTAATACACAGACATGAGTTTTTAGGGGTTAAACCAACAACTGGAGATTCACCTTACAGTTTTTTGGTGCAGCAATATTTAGTAAACTAAGAGTTGAAACCATTAAAACTTGCAGGAATAGCTGGTACAACCCAAGTTTCCATACACATATACAGTATTTTATATTCAGTATCACTGAATTATGACACTGAAAACACAAATAATCATGGAACATGTGACATTCGACAACCTTTTGACTTCCTCAGTATGTCAGCTGGATCTCTAGTCTACAGAAAGTATCCTCAGTTCTGTTTGTCTAATAAATTAGCATTTTTACAACATTGTGTTTGTATCAGCTGGTGTCTTGTTGGACATGAAGTCTGTTTTCCAGCTATTTTGTTCAATGAATCAGTTGTAAGTGACATGTTTTACCACCCAGTGTCATCGTGGAATGCACATTTTTCACTCTAATCTGTACTTCATCATCATTTATTTAGCCTTGTCTACAAAAAATTACATTCCTAACACATATTTTTTATATTTGTTTTAATGTGTTACTGCTGCTCTTTTTTTGGCCAATCAATCATATATTACATGTAGTGGGACTCGTCACCCTTGGTAACCCAGACAATGGAGAAGTTTTGGTGTTGAAACTTTATCAAAAAGTGCAATATTATGTGTCTGCAGTGAAGGAGGCTGCAGTTTTAGGACTCTTGTTTTTCATCACAACCCACCTTCAGACTTTATCATAGCTTAAACGCATAAAAATTCTACCCAAATAGTACTTTCTATCGGGGTAATTGCAGATTTAAGGTTTAATTCTACCCAAATAGTATTTTTTTATCAATAGGTTGTGGTTTTGAATCTATATCCCCCCCAAAATATTACTTTCTATCTGGGTGCTTCAAGTTGTAAACATTTATTCAACCCCAGTAGAACTTTATAACCAACAACTTATGGCTTGATTCTACCTAAAACACTACAGTTATAGATTTAAAGTTTTTCTCCACTCAAGCAGTACTTTCTAACTAAAAAGCTATGTGTTTAAAGGTGTATTTAACCCAAATACTACTCTCTGTCCTCCAAGTTACCTTGATTGCTAAGAGTTGCATGATAAGCAAGTTGTGTATTTAGCATAATTAGGCCTTTATCAGGTAAAATATCGATTGATTAAAAAGTTATGGCCTTTGTAGTCACCGGATCTCAAACAGATATATGAAAGGTTTGAGAGAAGCCATTCACAAACCCTTTTTGCTAAGCTTTTGGTAATTTTGTCCTACTTAAACAAATAGAACTTAATTCACATTTGGCATTCAAGCTGTAATTACTGTCAGTCTTGTTCAGTTGCTGCTACTCCCTTAGTTGTCCAGTTCAGTAGGTTCAGCGGTGCAATCAAGGAAAACAAAAGTCCTAGAAATGCGATATAAGAACTGTGATCTTGAACAGAACATGCAGCTTTTTTATGATGCAGATGCACATACTGCTTTCTTTAAAAACATGCATTAGAATGCATTTCAGTTATGTCAGAATGTAGCATTTGGGTGACATTGCTGCTTTTTTTTCCCCCACTATTTTAGTATTTATGCAACATTTTGCAATTTTACAGACAAAGTATAGATAAACCCAACAAAAACCTAAATGTGCCTTGTCTTGTTGTGCTAAAGGTGAATATTTGCATGTTCATATGTATTTAATTGTGTTGTTTTTGCAGCTTCTTGATCCATTTGTTTTAATTGGAGGAAGTAAAAAGCATTGCATCATATAGGGTTACTGCATGACATAATGTTGGCACACTGATTGCATTTTGCTGCGTCAGTACGCTTTAATTAATGCACATGAACTTGAAAGTTACTGCAGGCATGTAGATCCAGACTTTAATGTGGTGAAGTTCTTATTAACTTAATCCTGCTTCACATTACCAGTGGATTCAGTGGTTAAACTGACTTTACCATTATTTAAACACATAAACCAAAGCATACAAAATAGATAATAATGTTGTGTTTTTCCCCCTTAGGCCTGGTTTAACCACAATACTGCACCCGGAGACACACTGGCATTAGGTGTATCACTCTATGATATAATCCATGTGTATTTATCACCTTCCTACCTCTTATCACAATCCCTAAATAAACCCCCTCACATGAAGCAGACTTCAGTAGCCACCGGTGGAGGAACATCTCCTCGGTGATGGACAGGTGAGCCAATAAAAGGTGATAACAAAAGACAAGAGCCATTACAGGGAAGTGGGGGAGATAAGCTAATTGAAATTGGATATTGCAGTCATCTGATGAGGGAAAAAAAAAGGCTGAGAAGGAAAAGAGGAGGAGATAGAGTGATGAAGATGATGGGGGGCGGGTGTTTGATGGGGTAAATATGCAGTGTAGTCATTTTTTCTTCCTTAAGTAAGTAAGACTTTAAGCGGAAACCCCTTGAAATGGAATCTGGGTGACGGTGGACTGAGGCATCGTGGTGGTGTTGCAGTGCCGAAGCCTTGCTGTGTTAAGCTTCTTAGATTACAAAACACTTTGACTGCGTGTGCACGTTTTCTGCCATTTAATTATCAGTCCAGATTTTCCTGCTTGTGCACAGACACGGAAAAAATGTCTGCGCACAAATGCAACGCTGCGTTCGCTGCATTCATGCAGCAGTGCAGCAGGATTCTGGGACTGTAGATTCACCAAAAACCTGATGGGACAAAGGCCCTGCAGCTGCAGCTCTGCAGACAAACTGGAGGAATGACTGCGGAGTCTGTGCAGGTCACAAAATGTCAGCTTAGATGGAGAAATCCTGCAAGATCCTCTGTTGTGATTTGTTCAGAATGACTAGAATTTGTGCCACAAAAACAAAGTCACCTGAATCCGCTGTAATAAATGCAACATGCAGTGTAAAAGCTGTTGTTCATGATGAGGATTTTGAAGTTGCTTTCAGCTCAGAAAGAGTTATTTGCCAGTTTTACTCCACCAAGGAACACAGCAGAGTTATGTAATGATCACCGTTGGTTTCTCTGTCTGTCTGTCTGTCAGCAACATCACTCTAAAACAGACTAACGGATTAGAATGAAATTTACAGTGAAGATCAGAAATGACACAAGGACCAAGTGATTAGATTTTAGCAGTGATGCAGCTTATAGTCTGGATCCACAGATTTGTTAAAGATTTCTGTACAATTGCCAGATAGCAGCATGGCGTCACTGTAACCATGACAACAAGTCAACACTATGTCAGCTGCCTGCTGATGATCACATGATTGTGATCCTACTACAAACCCACCACTGCAGACCATGAATGCTTTAAAGATCTGTCAGAAATCATACAACGACTGAGCAGCCTTGACAGAGTACTGCATTCTCAATGCTTTTCTTGTTTACTCTTTGTTTAGATCAGGGGTGTCAAACATATAACCTGGGGGCCAAAACTGGCCTGCCAGAGGGTCCGATCCGGCCAGCAGGATGACTTTGCAAAGGCTAAAAATTACAGATGACATTAACTGAAAATTGTAAATCTGTAGAACTGTAAATTTAAAAAAAATCTAGTCTTTGACCAGTTGTTTTGATTTGAGATGAAGGCTTCTAGATCATAATCTGAGAAAGTCTCCAGAATGACCATAAACAGACGACTGAAGGAACAAGGCCTAAAGAGAAGAATAGCTGCTAAGAAGCCATTATTGAGGCCTGCAAACATCTAAAAATTGCTAAAATTTGCCCGGGAGCACAAACGCTGGACTGTAGATGACTGGAAGAAGCTACTCTCACCGGACGAGTCCAAGTTTGAACTCTTCTGTCAGCAACGTTATGTTTATGTCAAACAATGGCAGCAAGAATGCAAGCTGTTAAGGTCATAGGAAATATTAAGATTTTTGGTTAATATATGTGAATAAGGACTATTTAGTTGCTCCAGTTTATTTGCCTAATAAATAAAAATACAATTTTTAGTTTGAAGCAAGTTTTTGACAGATGTCTGAAATATTTACTCGTTATTATGACAGGTGGTCTACTAAATTTGTTCAGCACTGCACATCTTGAGATACTTCCTAAAAATGTGAATCAGGAGCTTTTCTTAGGCTCTTCCAAAGCTTTGCAGCAACTACTGCAAACTACAGGTGGTTTTCAGGTCTGCACCAATGAGCAGCTGTAAACAAAACCTGGTGGTGAGCTTCACGTGAAAGGAAGGAGAAGCCGTTTTGGCATCGCATCTGTCGTCGCCGGGCTGCACTTCGCCTCCCCCAGACGTCCGCCCTCCTTTCAGACGGCCTCCCTCGCCAACGCGACTGTCACTACGACCATTACCGCTGGACATTCAGCCTCTGCCTGCCCTCCAAAGGCCTCCTTGTTCTCCCCCATCGCATGGCTGCCCGGCCGCGGTCCTCCGGCCTGCTGGCTACTGACCCTCGGTATGGCTCACAGTCTGGCACTGGCGCCCTCCATTAGCCTAATTACAGCCATGAAAGCAGGCCGGCATTAGGGCCAATTAGGGCCGCACAGGATGGGCCCTGACCAGTGTTGGGTTACCCACGCACACAGACGTACGAAAAGTTTGTATCATGACAAACATGTGACTCTACATCAACTTCCCAACTACCTTTTTATGAATGAAACCATCTCAACTGCACCTCTAGCTCCATAACTTGATTTCAGCCAAACCAGATCTCAACCTCCAACGTTGAGCTTCTACTAGAACCTGATTTCATATCAGCCACCTTCATGCTAAAAGCAGTCAGAATGAGTAAAAGAGCAAGAGAGTAGGACAAGAGCCTTGTAAAAAAGAGAGCGAGGCTTGTGTCTGTCCATTCATGCGTGTGGATGTGGATGCCGAGTCGGGGAGCCAGCAGTAATTTGTGGCTGTCACGGGCAGATAATAAGGCTTGTGTCTTCCCTTCAAATAAAAAAAAGGTGGAGATCCTCCTCTTAAAACAACTATCCTCTCTGTCTTTTGTTTCCTCGAGGGCCCCTGCAGGTATGGATGGATGCATGGACGCAGGAATGAACGGAAAACGTCCATCACATCCTGGCAAATAACTATCATTACTCAGAAATGTTCCTGTTCGGCTGAATCTCTGTTGGACTAAAACAGGCCATTTAATTTCCCATAAAGCTCATAAACTGCATGAAGTCAGATCGTGTAGATAAAACTACTGTCAGTCAGCTGGATAGACTTTAAAATGGGATTTTTGACCATAAAGAAAGTGACAAAATGTTCTGTTTTTTTCTCCTGAGGCTAAACTCATCAGTATTGACTTTTCATAAAAATAGATTACCAATCAGTGTCTTCTACACAATGCTGTTTAAACCCACTGGGACACTTAAAAAACAGATTTTCCAACCTGCTGTCTAGAGGAGATAAGTCTAGTCACCGGCTGATGGGGCTGACTACAGGTCTGTGGGTTGATATTATGGGATGTCCATGGGGTGTCTAAGTTCAGTAGGCCCATATGTGTGTGTGCATTTAAAAAACACAAGATGCATTCTCAAAAATAGTATGAAAGTCTCAAATACTTCAACTGATGCACGTGACATCAGTTAAACAGGAATTATTAAAAAACATTGAAGTGTGGTCAGTGGTGAGGTTTTTTTTGTACATTTGTACATTCTGTCCATATTTTGAAGCATAAATATATACATATATTTTTAGACTGACATAACAACTTTCCTTTTAAATTTGAAAGTTTGTGTAGTACCATTCCTCAAAATGGTACACTGTAAAAATAAAAAAAACATTTTAAAAATCTGAAAAAAAAGAAGGAAATGGTGAATATCTGGCAGCAAGGGTGCCAGAAAAAATAGACAAAACCTTAAATAATTGTTGAATAATGTAATGCTGAAAAAAAAACTGTAGAAAAAAAATTTAAAATCTGCAAAATAACAAAAAAAATTGCAGATTTAAATGCTGTTGAAAATGTGTAATTTTATGTTCAAAGTTGGAAAGAACAAATTACTTTTTATAAAAATACAGTTTTTTGTACTTTTTTATGTCTGTGTGAATTCATTTTTTTCCTCTGATTTTACTAGCTACTGTCTGTATTGTGAACTTATAAAATATGAATGGATTGTCCAAAAGTATTTTTTACAGTGTAATATAATACATCTTGGCATTTTTCTAAACCAGCAATCAATATGTGGTTATCCAGTAATTATCCAAGACCCTATCTAACCCAAAACTGCTTCTTTAAAGGTCAACAGGTCATAAAAACTGCATGTATACATTTACCAGTCATACCTGAGAAACCTTGCTTATATAATTTGTTGACTGCTCCAAAATAATACTTACAAAGTGGTTTTACCTGCAGGTTTATACTCCAACTATGCACACACAGTTTCAGAACGTTTCTCTTGAGTCAGTCATGTTTCTGGGTTTGGCTGTTTGAAAGCAGACGGTTGGGTTTTTGTAAAGAGGTGCCAGACATTCGTCATACAACTGCTATCACAGTGTAGAGATTCTCTCATTGATTCATGTCCAGGATTCAGGAACTGGTGAGTCTGTACCTTATAACATCTCTGTCATTAGACTGTTTTAAACTGGAAAAAAACTTTTACATTTCATGGAATATTGACATAGATGCCAAATCCTTTGCTCAAAGTTTTGACAAAACAACAGGATTTGACACTTTTGAATGAAAGAAGATTCACTGTGTTCATATTCAGCTGGTAACTTTTAATATCAAGGATTTTGTGGTTAGTTATTGATAGATTATGATGCATTTGTTGCACATGTGGAGCTCCAAGCATGCATAAGTTTCTAAACTATTTCTTTGCTTTCTTTGCTATGTACTTTAGCAAAACATGGCTGCACACTGAGGCTGTCAGTCGACTGAATGACTCACACTGCAAACATTCGTGGTCACCTTTGACCTTGCAAAAAGCATCAAGTGTCTGCACTATAATCCCTCATACGTTCTGCACAATCACTCATCTTGTATTCTTGCAGGCTAACTGTGCTTACATTACTAATTCCTTAGCAACTTGCTAGCCAAAGCACAGTTTTCCACAATTTATAACCTGCAAACTCCAGTATAAATGTAATTTCTGTATTAGTACTAATACACATTCATTAAAACTTCTATGCAACTACTGTTACACATCTTTTTACTACTTTTGCACACATGAAAGCACAAAAAGCACATTAGCACGAAGTGGCTGGATACATGGAGTTTTCTTAAAGACATCCATGGTCACCTTTGACCTTGCAAAAAGCGTCAAGTGTCTGCACTATAATCCCTCATACATTCTGCACATTCACGTTACTGATTCCTTGGTTAGCGACTTGCTAGGTAAAGCACTGTTTGCCACAATTTATAACCTGCAAACTCCAGTATAAATATCTTTGTTGCATTAGTGCTCCTACACATTCATTAATACTTCTATGTTGCTACAACTTTTTACTACTTTTGCACACATAAAATATGCATAATGAGGCTGTCAAAGTCTTCCGAAACCCTCACGCGACAAACATTCATGTTCACCTTTGAACTGGCTAAAAGCATCACATCTTTGCTGTATTGCCTCATACATTCTGCACATTCATTTAACTTGTATTCTAGCAGGCCACCAGTGGTTCCACTACTGTTTCTCTTGTTAGCAAACTGCCAGCTGAAGCACTGTTTCAGCAATATCTTTACCAGGAAACTCCAGTATAAATGTAATTTCTGCATTAGTGCTCAAACACATTCATTGATACTTCTGTGTTGCTGCTTTTATGTAACTTTATACTGCTTTTGCACACATGAAAACACAGAAAACACAAGCTGGCTAACAAAACATGACAGCATAATGAGGCTGTCAGAGTCTTCCAAAAGATTCACGCTACAAACATTCATGTTCACCTTTAAACTCACTTAAAGCATGATGTCTGCTTTTACCACAATCCCTCACACTTTCTGCACAAACATACTACACATTCCTTTTTCAGTAAATTGCTAGATAAAGCACTGTTTCGCACAACATATAACCTACAAACTCCTTTAGCCCAAACTTCATTTCTGCATTAGTGCTCATACACATTTATTAAAACTTCTATGTTGCTACTTTTATACATGTTTTAGCCACTTTTGCACACTTGGAAATACAAAAAAACACATGCATGTTAGCAAAACATGGCTGCCAGAGCCCTTGTGACTCACCCTAAGCTGCCAAAAATGACAATGCATGTTCAATGTCATGGTATTTTGAAGAGCAGAGAAACAGTGTTTATTATTCCTTAAAATGTGACCCTTTGATGCACAGTTTAATCTGGGTTTACATCAGATGTTAATACAGTCGGCCCAACAAGTCGGTTTACTTCTACATCGCTGCCCAGTCGTTCATCCCGCCGAGGCCTCCCCTCCTCACAGTAGCTGCAGCATGTGTGGAATCTCCAGCCAGAAGGGTGATTAATTGTGAAATCTGTCTAGAACAACACAAAGCCAAGTCACGGCGCTCGTCACGCGCTCACAGAGCAGCTTACCTAAGACTCACTGCTGTCAACACTCTGTGATATGATCTATACAGAGGATGAACTTTCCCTGTTTGGGGCTTAACTGATAAACCACACGCACACTTACACACACACACACACACACCTACACACAGATAACCACAGGCAGGCACACTCCCGGTGGGTGTCAACAGCAGGTGAACAGCCACCTGCTGCAGCACTTTACACACTCATAAATATTAGTTCATTCAGCTTGGTGTTGTCAGGGAACTTTCATAAGCAGTTTTTAAAAGTTTACACTCACACTGGAACCACAAATCCTCTTTAATTCATGTGTTTTTTTTAACTTAAACATGACAACAAAAAGAGCATAACTTTTAAAAAGAAGCAGTTTGTTTTGAGTGTACTTTCAGTTTGCACACGTGGCAATTAAACATCTCTGGTGATTTTAAGAAAAACGTCGCGGTTTATACTGCTGAACTGTTATAATCCTCATTCTGACAGCAGAACACTGAGGAGAAAATAACAGGGGGTGGATGGAAACCAGGTGAACGGTAGAGCAAACAAGACCATGATTGAAGCTCAGATTGAGTCTGGAGATCAGGCTGACTTTGGATTTCCCAGGAGGCGACTTTCACTTACCTTCACTCAGAAAAATTAGTGTTTTGGTGTTTGGATATTTGCTCGACTTTTCAAGAAAATACTCTGGAACAAACATCTAGAGCCACCGAAGGCTTATATATTATATATATTATATATCTGATCTTTACATGGATCTGGAAACAGGAAGTTCAGGCCGAGATTTTCAAGAAAAAACTGCTTTAAAGCTTGAAAGAGTAAAATAAGCTGCTTTTGGGCAGGAATATAAAACATTCTTAGAATCTGGGGAAAATTCGGGGATTGAAAAAGTAGTTTTACCAGACTGTGGAATGTGTTGTTGTCTAGCATGAATCTAAACAAAATTGAGATGCATGGTTTTCAGAATTTTAGATAAAGAACATGGAGGTTAGATGATGATTTTAAGCACATTGAAACACTCATAGCTCAAATTAGTGGCACTAATAATGAGGGATCAGTCTAATATTTCATGGAATTTATCAGTTGTAGTCTATTCATCAGGATACACAGGGAGTAATTTTAATGTTACCAATAAAACAGATGCACAGATTTACACAGATTTGCACACATAAATGCAAATAAATAAGCAAGTAAAGATGCACAGAAAGCAACTAGGTCGAAGCTGCTGCAGCACGCAGAGGTTAAAACTGGCCTTCTTGTGATCCTCTACATCAAGTCCATCAGGGTTGAAGGCGTTTTTAGATCAGAAATACATCTTGCAAGGGCCAAAACTGATCCTCGGTGTCATGATTCAAGCTCCAGACATCCACGATTGCATAGGAGTCACAGGGAAAGCGAAGGGTCTCGAATAACAAAGGATGTGATTGGCTGTTTATGAGCAAGAGAGACAACCTAATGTGATTTGTTCATGCAACCAAACCTTGCATTTTTGTTCCGTTTGCATCTCCATTTACTATCAAACCCTCTATTGATGAATTGCTGGTACATATTGCTATCGTTTTCATCACCCAGGCCTACTTGTAGCACATTAATGCTCCTTTCCCTGCAGATTCTACTGCCTGAGGCTTCGACCCAAAAGCACACATTGCTCCCAGTGTATCAGCAGCAGGAAACCTCAGTCGGTCGGCATCAGATTTCTCTCCAAAGGTCACTGTGGACAGACCGAACCCAAGTCTGCACACGTACCAACACACAAACACAACATGTGATTGCTTCTGCTTGCAGGAGCTGCAGGTAATTCATGGGAGATTGGTGTCGGTTTTTGCTCTGAGATGTGCACCGTTGTGTGGAGAGAGCGTATATATACACGGCAAAGCGATGGTGGATACTGATGTGTGTGTGTGTGTGTGTGTGTGTGTGTGTGTGTGTGTGTGTGTGTGTGTGTGTGTGTGTGTGTGTGTGTGTGTGTGTGGGTCATCTGCAGACGCCCCAACCTCACCTTATCTGCAGCGAGGTGGGCTGTGTTCGCAGAGATTAAACACATTTCCAAGCGACGCTAACTGCCGGGCCTAAAGAAACGCGAGGCAGAGGGGAAAGCCAGTGTAGCAGCAGCCAGTGTTGTTGTTAGCTGAGGAGAAAATCCTTGTTCCCAACACTGATAAGGACATAAAGTGTTTCTGTCCCCAAGGGGGCGGGAGGCAGATTCAGCCCTCTGTAGATCTACTGTAATGAATATCAATGGCAGGGAATGGGGCTGCTCCCATCCCTTTGGGCCTCTAGTTTGCTTCTCCCCTCTCTTCTGCTGTCAGAATTGCGACAGGGACACTATGCATGAAAATGCAAGGCTTAATATATGGTAATGCTATGTAAACACGGGCTGATCTGAGGAGGAAGGTTTGGAGGGAGAATAGATCGACGGCCGTCTGCGCTCAAAGCCGAGTCGGGGAAGGATATATCTCCGAGCCCAATGGTCGCCTCTGAGCACATTTATCTAGAAATGAATATGATACACTGAACAGGAGAGAAGGGAGGAAAGGATGCTGGGGGTGAGGAGGAGGGGAGGAGGGGAGGAGGGGATGTGGATGCTGCAAGGTCAGCACCGCCTCCTCGGTTGTAGGTAGTGTTTTAGTTAGAAACTCTTAAAGAGGGCGGAGTCATGTAGGTGTTTGTCGTTTTCTCTGCACCCATCTGTGGATCAATGTTTGTCATAACTGCCATAACTTCAGAAATAATGCAGCAAGAGGCCTGAAATTTTGCAGGTTCATTTATATAAACATCTGGTCTTCAATGGTACAACTCTGCTTTAATTGAACAACACAAACCATCTATATGATGGTGCAAATTTGGCTAGAAATGGTCAGTATTTCCGTCTACTCTGATATTCTATCAACCATAAAACCGTTATTGTTCAGGGTATGGTGCCATTCGGAGGGATACTATATGAGAAAAAAAATATATATTTAATCTATTAAAATAATGTTTTTTTGCATTTATGGCTAATATTTGGACATGCATTAGGCAGGTATGATGGTGAAACCACTCCAACTGGGTCCCAACTGGACAAATATTATATAAAAATCATGGTTTTCCAACTCATAGTGCTTCAGAAATTTTAATAAATTGTGGTACCATAAGCAATCACACCCAATTAGATTGACTTTATGCATGTAATATGCATATTTAGGCATGTGATTGCTGTAAACTCAGCACCACCTCCTCAGTCATAGGTAACATTATTTTGAGTTAAAAATGTCTTCAACAACGTGAGGTCATGATGATTATTGCATTGTTTTGTTCATGCTAATCTGTGCAGCAAAGCTTGAAGTACCATAAATTGAGATATAATGTGTCTAGAGTCCTGAAATTTGTCAGACCCATTAATATGTAGATATGGTCTTCAAGGGCACAACAGCTGGCTTGATAGAGTAAAACAAACCAGTTATATGATGGTGCATTCTACCAACCATAAAACCTTTATTTTTCACCCTAAGAGGCTGATTTCTGTTTTTGTGATTGGCACCAATGGAAGCTTTAAAAATGTAGACTGTGGTGCCAGTCAGAGACAAACTTTATTAGAATTTTTCCAATAGTATCCAAGCTGCCCTAATATGACAGAAAAATCATGGTTTTCCAACTCATAGTGCAACAATTTTATGAAAAGTGGTACTATAGGTAATCAGATTTACTTTATGCATGTATTATGTATATATAGGGGATGTGGTTACTGCAAGCTCAGCACTGCCTAATTTCTTTGCTTCCTACTTCTTCTTCTTCAGAAAGACATTTTCCTTCCTGCTCACCTGAGTAGAGCAGGGTTTATTTAAACTGGCATCCTCCAGACCGACAGGTTCCCCGAGTCCCTGTGAAAAGGAGGAAAAAAACATGGTGGCCGCTGTGGAGTTTGGTTTCTCCTCTCCGCCAGGGGAGGTGGAGGGAGGTCTGGAGTTTTTGGAAGTATTGTCTCTAAAGCGGTGTGGGTTTCCCAGCTTGTCTGACAGCCCTGACACCAGCAACGCCACATTCCTGCACAGGGAGGCCGAGTCGAAGCCACCTCATCGGCTGCCGCCATTCATCAAAGTTAAAAATAACCTGGCAGCGCTTCATTCAGCGGGGTCATTATTTTACGTATAACCAGGCGGCGACAAGAGGAGGACAGTGAGGGAGAAGGGGGGAGAGAGAGGGAGGCGGGAGAGGAGAGGCACTGACTGGGAGTGTGTGTTAGTAAGATGCCATAGCCCGAGGCAGTGAGGTGGGATTTGTAAGCCCTTTGTAAGTAACAGGCAGCACTCTTAGCAGGCTGAAGGTATGTTTTTGTGTGAGTAATCCGTGATGGATGTTTTAATTGAAAGCACAAGGCTTTTAGGGCTGTTTTCAGAGACCGCAGCCAACATCTGACACCTCGGCTCAGACCAGAGCCCCCCCAAGCAGACTGCCAGCCTCCCAGCTCTCCGTACAGTCACTTATACGTGGGTCCAGGTCACGGCCTCGGTGAGCACAGAACACAGGCTTTAGCAAATTAGTGCTGACACATCCTGAACATGGCACAGCGAAGGACTCTGTGGAGGGAGCGCAGACTTTTGTATGCAGATTTCACTTCAAAAATCACATGTACGATGAAAAAAAAGTGAAATAAACTGTAAAAAAGCTACTAAAAATGAATCAAAAACTGAGTGTTTGGACTGGAATACAGAGCATTATGGGAAATAAACGTCTTCTTAACAGAGGTAGAAACATGTTGTCATTTGACTAGTTTAAAGCAGGAATATTACCAAAGTTGAGGTGGAAGTTATTTTTTTTACAGTTCCAGGTGAAAAACATCAACATACAATATACAAATTCAAGCAAGCAGATCAATGGCAGTGATAACTAGGCATTTATTATCATTCTGTCTCATTATCAGACTCAGTAATTCAGCATTTTTTCCAGTATCAATCTTGGTTTTTTACCAATTTCTAAAATAAATCAAAAAATGTGCAATTTTGCATCTGTAGTCCCACCAATACCACAATAAAACTGGTTGCATATCAAGTACACCACAGACCAAACATTTGGAAGCAACTTCAAGTTTCTGCTCACAATGTCCTTCTTAAAAACCAGTATGAACTCTGTGGATTTTGGGATGAATTTACTGCATGATAAGGCTTCATGGATATGCACCATTTTCGTCAATTTTAGGTATATATTGATGTTATCAGACAACTGCTGAATAAATGTTAATAAAAGAAAAGAAGGGCTCAGTTTTAGAGTTGAGAAGATTTACAAGAGTCACAACTTCAGTGCAAAAGTTAAAAAAAAAAAAAAACAACCACAGTTTGCATTATTCACTTTAGCTCTTTGGCTTTTGAGAGTTTTTATACAAAAATCCCAGTAAATCACAGCTGTCTATATCTCTATAACTACCACAGAAATGACCAGAATGCAACAGCTGAGGAAAGAAACAAGAGAACAGATACAAATATCTGGTAACTGTAGTAAAAATGCATTCTGATGAGTGATTATATAACAATCATGTTTATTTTGTTGCAAAGTATACCAATGAAACTGTGATATTTTTTTTGCACAAATGTGATCTTGCTTACAAACTTTTAGCCTGTAGTGTACATGCCTGGTACATATTTCATGCATGTGCACTATTCAGTTTGAAGCTGCAGATAAACATCTCTGAAACGGTCCAAGGAAACAGGCTGAATTCGCATTTTCTTTTTAAAAATGTTTTGCAACATTTCTAAAAGGTTACTTCAAAGTGATCTGAAAACAGGTCTACGGAGAATTGAGTCCAAACCAGTGTCATGGTATAACTTAAATCCCAAGAACGAGACACTTTGTTTGGCTAAAAATGAAAGAATTGAGATGTTGAAGATCTCACATCTGTCAAATTCTACACTTTCTTTAGATGCAAACAACAACAAACTGCTCACATTATACCACATTCTAGTCTACTTGGATGATCTGGTTTCATATATACTAGGAACACTGGTGTCTACATCTTTCATGCATGTGCACCATTAAATTTGAGGCTACAGATGAATATCCCTGAAGGAGTCCATGGAAACATAAAATAGATATTAAACATAAAATATATAATAATAAAAAAGTTATTTTTCAATCTTAAATATGTGTAAAATATGAATAAAAGTAGGCATTTTACACCGAAGTCTGTGTTATTACTTCGCCAATGAGTGGTTGAGTTGTGTGATGATCGGTGTTGGTTTGTCCGTCTGTCTGTCTGTCTGTTAGCAACATTACTCAGAAACAGAGTAACGGATTTGGATGAAATTTTCAGGGAAGGTCAGAAATGACACAAGGACCAACTGATTATATTTTGGCAGTGATGCAGCTTATAGTCTGGATCCACGGATTTGTTACAGATTTCTGTATCATTGCCAGATAGCAACATGGCATCACTGTAACCATGACAACAAGTGAACACTACGTCAGCTGCCTGCTGATGATCACATGATTGTGATCCTACTACAAATCCACCGCTGAGGACTTATCAGGACTTATCCATCAGAAATGATACAAGGAACAACTGATTAAATTGTGGGGGTGTTTCTGAGTCCCATCAATTCCCGCCACCTACATTTTTAGGTCATGTGAGTCGGTATCTGTACATAACGTACACATGCAGAACACACACCTGTGCTCAGTGTAAGGTCATTTTATTTGTGGGTTCATCTTTATTAAATGGCCACATTCTATGTTGCTGTGATTTCTGCCACAAATTTTTTCAAGACTTCATCTGTCTGAAAGGATGCAACGACTGAGCAGCCTTGGCGGAGGACTGCGCTCTCTGAGTGCTTTTCTTGTTCTAAATTTAGACACAAAGATGTGCATCAGTTCCAAACACTGATTATGAATAATCTGTATCAGAATCCACCCCAAAAAAGCAAATCAGTCGACTCCTACTGATAAAAAAACATCACAAATAAACTGCCCAATATTTCACAGAAGGAATGTAATGATCTAGTCCCACTTTTAATAAGTTGACATTGAATCCTAAATGCAGCTGTCCAATAATAAAATGCACATGGATGCTTTATTATAATTAAACTCTCACTGTCTTATGAAGATAGTGGATCATTCTTCATGTCGATTCTCACCTGTAACCGAACAGAAAACTCCAAAATGTCAACTTTTCATGAACCCGCCTCCTTTAAACTTAATGAAATTCCTCAACTTTTTTTAGAAATGTGAAAGCTAAGTGACAAGTTAATGTTTTGCAGCTAACCTGCTTTAATTAGAGAACAAGCCGTCGTGTAGCCTCCTCATACCTGCACAGTCACGCCGATAAAGGCTAGAACAGTCGATGCAGCAGAGCCACGAGGCCACCGGGCCAATGAATAATTCCTACAGTAGCCCGCGTGGAGCTGCAGGCCTGGAGGAGATGGAGGGGCCATAAATTTACAACATGATGAGCCCGGTTCAGGAGGGATTGACCTGCTTGACCTGCAGACCTGAGGCTTGTCCGGGCCACGTAGAAGTCAAACCTCCCCTGCTGGCTGCCCGGACCTCACCGCCTCACCCCAAACCTGCATACCGAAGATCTTCCAAAGCAAAAAGAAAGAAGAGAGAGTTTGTGAGTGAGCTGTGGGAGGAGAAGGAGAGTCAGAAGGGGGGAAACTTCACAGGGATTTCTTCTTTTTCCTCTCCTGTCACTAGCCGCCAATTTACCCCCCAACGCATTTGGAATCAGAACTTAATTAAAATTTTGAATAAATAAAAACAACAAATGAAAAAAAGGGAAGTTATTGAATTCTGAACCCTTTGATAGATTTATCCCCCCCAAACCCAGAATAATGCAAAATAAGATTTAATAACACCTTTCATATGGAGAGTACAAAGCTGGCTATTTGCATTAAAGTGTAAATCGTCAGGGAAAGGCAGCGTGCCTCTAAGCTTATTGATGTTCAGTTCTGAGCAGCCGGGCGGCATTGTTTCATGCCGGAGCTTGACGGATGTCAAGGTGATTATAGTTTAGATCACCCGTAAGAAGACAACGTTTTGAAATGGTAAAATACAGACAGGCAACACAAAAGCCTTCAAATGTTTGTTTTACTGGGAGGGGAAGAATGGAGAGAGTGAAAAACTCCCACTGAGTTTCAGTGTTCGCTCATAATTCACACAGAGGATGGATAACCGCACCGCTGTTCAAACAATCTGACAATTTGTTGAATTCCTCTGATGGGCACAAAGTCCTTCTGCGCAAAAAAAAAACCATTACTGAATGGCATGTCAATGAGCGGGGAAAGAATTGTTGTATTAGCTCTATCTGTCTCCCCTTCACCTCCGTTTGAAAGTAAGCCAAGAGGCAACAGACGCAAGGAGGTAGCCGGGAAAGGAAAAAATAAAAAAGTTTGTCAGTTTACACTTTGCCAGCGGGGAGGTAAGAAAGAAGATCTTCTGTGGAGGTGAAGTCGACTTTCAAAGTACCTGACAAACAGCGTTCCTTCTGCTGTTGTTTGTTTTTCCTGCTGACTCATTTATTAATTAAACCGCAAAGAACAAGAGAAGAAAACAACAAACTCTGATCTTCAGAAAGTACCCTGGACAGATTTTACCGAATACAAGCGTAAAGACGGAGTTTAAATACAAGTAGAAAACTGTGAAATTAAGTACTTGTAGCTGTTTTATCTTTACATGCAAACATATGGGCAATAATTCCAGCATATAAATCAATTATTAGAGAAGAAATACACTTGAACATCAGTTTGTATCCCTGTGAAGGATCATGGAGTTCCTTAGATCCTGATTATAGGTTTCCAAATCTATAGAAATGAGAGAAAAATGTCACTTTATTTTAACTTTTTACACTTATGTATGATGATGTGCCTACATGTTCTGAAAATGTAGCTAAATACTCCAAATTAACTATATCAATATTACAATATAACATAATTCAGTAATAATTAGTTAATTTTAAAGACTTAAATACTCTTTTCTGTGACAGTATGGTGGATAATTTGTCCGGTTTGAGTACATCAAGATCAAAATATACATTGGTGGACAGGAATTGTTGAGTTTTTGTTGCAAAATCTATCATTTTTTTTCTTATTTCAACCACACGAGGTCAAATCAATCAATCAATCAATCAATCAATCAATCAATCAATCAATCAATCAATCAATCAATCAATCACACGAGGTCAGTTTTTGGAGGTTGAACCCAGTTTCTGACTCCCTTCATGTCACCCTGCAGGGTTGTAGTGAGATCTGGAGCCTGGAGGTGATCCATGCTGTTCTGTTCTGTTCTGTTCTGTTCTAATTGCTTCTTATCTGACTGCTGATAGGACCACTAACCGAGGTGACACACCCCGGCTGAACAGGTGACGGTTTGTGTGTGTTGCTTGGATGCAGCCTTGAAGGCGTTCGGTGGAGGCGATACAGCATCGGGAATTTGATCTTTGGATTAAAAGCAGAGACTCTGCTGCCAGTTTATTAGCAGGAGAAGAAATGATTAATCTAACACAGCCAGATTCAACAGCCACGTGGTAAATCTGACTTTCAGGAAGGTTGTGGATTCAAATTTATGGTCACTATTCTGACAGTAAACTTTCATTTTTTAGATATTAAGCTGATATATGTGCATTGAAAGTTAAAAATTTCCCTTTACGATCCAGTTTTATTCTGTTTTCTGAATGATTTATGTCAGATATGTACTTGCACAATAAGCTACTAGTAATAAATCATGGAAATTTGGAATTAAATCACATTATAAACACTATGAAAGAAGCTTTTGCAACATTGCTGCACACTTTGATCTAATTATTCCAAAGTTTTGTGCAGCTGATATTAGTTTAACTTTATTTTCAAGGTTTTAAGTTGGAGTTTTGGCTGTAAACATGTTCAGAACAGTAGCATTAAAACTGTTTACACTGTTCACAGTTTGTACTATCCATGTGGCTTTTACTGTTCATGCCACTATTGATCTTTCCTGTATATTTTTCTATCTATTTATTCATATATTAGTGTGTTTATTGCACTATTTATACTGTAAAAAATGTACTTTACTGCAGCTTTTGTACTCCTGGTTCCATGCTAAACTGCATTTCATTGTCTTAGTGCAGCAAAGTAGCCTCTACTTTGATTAAATATATATTTCAACCCTAGACTGTGCAGATTTCCCATGATATGTTGTTACACAAAGCTTCCGTCGTTAGTGCAACCTGTAGATTTCTAGCACCTGCAGTGGGTGATACTGCAGATGACCTGCTAGATTTACTGCCCTGTCAGGAAGGCATGAGAGGAGCTCCAGCTATGCAGCGCTGGTTGCTGTGGTTACGTCGCAGCCTCAGGTGAGCCGCATGCATATATATGTGCAGGATTTCATGCTTTATTGATGAGGAAACATAGTGCAAGGTACAGCAACTTCACCTGACCTGCTGCTCTTTATGCACGTTTTTAAGGATTATAAGCGGAGAAAAAAAAGCCCAGAATTTTGTATTTTTAGCCTGTTTTCTGTTCGATGTAACATATTTTAGGAGGCGAAAGCCGGAGGAGCAGCGAGAGGAGGGATGGGAGTGTGGATGCAGGGAGGGAGGAAGGTGAGAGTGAGGAGGGGGAGGTCAGGTTAGGGGTCACATGTGTGAAAGAGATAAGACCTCCTCATTCCGTTTTGAGTGACAGGCCGGGGGAGGGCTCAGCGAAGCCCCCCAGAGACACACACCTTCCTCCACCTCCATCACTCTCCCCCTCCGCCGCTATCACCCTTTCTCTAGGCCATCACTCTCTCTGTCTCTCTATCGTACCCTCCATCATCCCCTCCTCGCTCCGTCACCTGCTTCCATATACGCTTTTATCGTGTATTTTTACCCTCATCGCCCTCGACTCCTCTGTTCCATCCTTCCTCGTCAGGAAACCTCCTCTTGCGTCTTTTTGTTCGTGAGACGGTTTTCTTGTGTCGTTTCGCCGGTTTTGTGTTCACTGAGCGTGCAGGAGATATTTGGTGTTGTGTTACAATCTTGATGGTTTACAGTGAGATTTAGGGGGTAAAATCTTAGATGTTATTTTTGTAATTTTTTCAATCATTTAGTTCACCGGCGACATGTTTAACAAAGGAAAAAACACCCAGTTAACAATGAAATAGTCCAGCTAGATGATTTACACCACTTTTTTTGGATGTGAAATTGAAACTGAATATAGCAGAAACTAGAGGCTGACTGATTATCAGCATGTTATGCAGCAGTTTTCTTATTATTTGTGCCATTACTTAATTTAACCGACTTCTAATCCAATAAATGAATTGAAAAATAAGTTACTTCGGCCCTGATGCAGCCATATTTACACATCTGTAGTCACCACTCTGATTGGTCATGAGGAATAACACATGAACACTGAAGAATAAATGGTAAAAATATACAAAACATAAACTAACAACAACATTTCAGCTGAGTTTTGTGTAGAAGTTTGTGTGTTTCTAAATTTTGACATCATCTTTTTCATATTTTTTCTGCAAATTTGGTTCTAAATATCATTTTTTTAATGTAGAAGTTTGTGTGTTTCTCAATTTTGACATCATGATTTTAATTTTTCCTGCAAATATGGTTCTAACTATAGGTTATTGGTCGCCTTGATCAGCTGGGAAATAAAGCCAGTCAGTCGACTCCTACTAGGACTATTGGCAGTCATTTCTTATTGCACAGTTAAACCATGTGTGCAAACAACTGCAATAAGTTGAAGTTGAACAAGAAAGTCAGCATTTACTGTTTGTCAACATCTTCTAACCTCAAAAGCTTACTATGTACCATCTGATGGTGATGTTGTTTTACATCTTTTTAGCAACTTTAGAGCTCGTTTCCAGATCGCTTTCATGCATTTGTGTAGTCTAAAGTTGAGGAAATGATTGCAACAACTATGAATTACATGTATTCCTGCACTTATAATACTGTGTCAAAGGTTTTAGTGGGTATATTATTCCTTTAAAGATGTGACGGCAGCAGCTCAGTCAGTAGGTTCCACCTTTAAGCTTCTATAAAAGCAGATTTTTGCACATTGCATGACAGTAAAGTACATTTATATTGTTTATCTGATTGTTTCAACACATTAATCATGCTATATTAGGATATACTATAGATAAAGAGTGGAATAGTGAATAAAAGATGCACCTAAATGCCACATGATTACCAAAAAAAGACAGTTTATGCATAATTTTCTGCACCTTTGCCTTTGTCTTTTGTCTCTTTTTAATGGTAAAAAATGCACATAAACCCACCTGGTGCAGTTAGTGTGCAGAAACTTTATGCATTTGGCTAAAGAAACTAGTTCCACCTGCCTAAAACTTTCCTCTAGTAGTTAATTTCTCATTAATTGGCAATTCCTAAGCTGGGACTGTTTGGATGTAATTAATCTTTGCTCCATTCTGCCATGAAATGTCTCCACCTTTTTAATGACGGAGGCTGCAGAGCCAAAGATCTCCACCAGAACTTGACCCGCGCCCCAGAATAAGCCACTCGTGCTGCCTTCATTTCCACTGCCAACGCCAGATAGAAGGCGAATACGAGAAAGAGAAAGACGCAAACAAAAGCTCGCGCATTGTTCCAACAAGCATTATCTTCATTTTTTAGCACCAAACAATGCGTGACAATGTGCAGCAACAACAGGAGCCTTTATGGGGAAGCGACAGAATAGAGTTGAGGCCGTCGTGAGAAGTGGCAGAGGAGACGAGACAAAGCGGGATGAGAAGGACGATCTTCATTGTGGCGTCTTTTCTCATTCTGCCATGAAAGACACCGGCGAGGAGTCCTCAGGGCCGCTGCCAGCTGCAGAACAATCACACCCGAACGCCGCGAACCACGCCGCCCATCCAAACACATTAGGAGAGCATTGTCGACGGCGCAGCTCTCCACATTCATCTCTGGCTGCTTTTCAATGGCTGCAATCATAACATCTCTTCATATCTGAAACATCTTGCATTTACATAACCCTTACATTCAATACGCCCACGTGCCTTCTCTTCCCACCTTCTTAAGGCATCATTTAATTTCTTCTCCCCTAAACGGATCGTTTAAAATAGACCTTAATCAGGGTAGATTAGATGCCATTTCAGATGTTATTGATGCAACTGGCATTTAGAGTTTTTTTTTCCTTTTCTTGGCTCAATCGCACCAATAAGACACATGCTGAATAAAAGGGGAGAATATAATCTATGCATCGCTGGTTCCACAGGATTATGGGCGAAAAAAAGGAGGGAAAGAAATGGTGAGTAAGGGGAGAGGGAGAGAAGGCGATGGATGTCAGGTTCTTCTCTCCATATAAAACACCAGACGCAGCAGAGGAGGGGATTGGATTCACTTTTTAAAATGTCACCCAACATCTGTTTCATATTTATGATGGTGGCGCTGCCTCTCCGATGCCCCCTTCAACACTCTGGCGATTCTATCTCTGCCTCGGATTACCCCCACTACCCACCAATGCATAATTTATAAGGCTAATCTTTCAACGAAAGACTGCAGACAGAAAGAGAGAGAGAGAGAGAGAGAGGGAGAGAGAGAGGGAGAGGAAAAGGGAGTGTGAGAGAGGAGGAAGAAAAAATGGATTATAAAGAAGAAGAAGAAGGAGGAAAAAAAACTGCCACAGATTTTTTGCTGATATGTGAAGCGAACGGCTGATTTGGGAGATGATACCTTAAGTATCTCATGTAGTCATTAACAGGATTAAGTGAGTGGGCTTCTGATAAGGTGGGAAAACAATTCAGGATTCGGCACATCTTGTCCTCTTTAACCCAAACAGAGACATATCAGTGTATGTGGCCCATGTTTTTCTTTCTTCTGTAATTTGTGATGCCTTTAGATTCCCGCCGATAAGCTCTGGATGTCATTAATATCGCTAATGATAACATTATAGCGCTCGCCTCTGTCGGAGTTTGGATCGCAAATTACACAGCGAGGGTTTCCTCCAGATTAGGGTGAAAGAACAAGACATTTGCCCTTTTTCTTTGTTCTCCTATATGACAAATTCACACCACTTCAGCTGAAAACTCCGATTTTTCCTCTGCTTGAAATGACCGTTTCCTTTCGCCTCCTTACTCAGCCCGGTTCCCGCTTTTTTTCCCATCTGCCCCCTTTTTTTTATTCTCGTCAGCTTTATTATGAAAAAAAAAGTATACAGTTTCGATAGAGTGCCCTTCTGACATTTTCCGACTTATTAGCTAGTTTTCGTACCGTCTTCAATCAACCCACCCCCCCACACCCTCCTTCTTAATCCTCACAGGGAAGGAGCGCTTTTTAATTCACTGATGGACTGATAAGGGGGGCGCCTGGCAAAAAAAAAAAAAAAAAAGCGCCAGAGAAGCAGCGCTAGCAAAGCAGGCCTCAGAAAAAAAAAAAAAAAAAGACGGGAAAAAAACGATTTACACGTAGATGAATCGTGCTTACAAGATGGAACCCTGGGCATTAGGAGCGGATCTGAATTTCCTATCTGTCATTTTTTCTTCACCCTCCATCCCTCCCTTCCTCCCCCCTTCGCCGCTGCATTCGTTCAGTGTGTTTTTTTCCTCCTCCCCTCCCTCCCCTCTCCTCTCCCACTCTCTCCCCTCCTTCTTCTCCGCCATTACCCTTGCTGATTGCAATCTTTAAGCGCCATTGGGCCCACTGCTTCTGCAGTTTTTAATCTGTCTTTAATCCCATAGATTTTAAATATTCCCCAGCTCCCGGAGACTGGAGGCAATTAACTGCCCTTCTGATGCTCTCCTTATCAGTTGCCTCCTTGTATCTCTCTGAAGCAGCCTCAAGACACTGCCAGAGCTGACAAATAATACCACCATTTACCGCCGAGCATCCTCAGGGAGTAGAAGGGGAGCACGGCACAGCCACCGCCGCATTCTAAACAGGTATTTGGTAAACATATCATACAGAGGAGAGAGAGGAGGAAATATACTGCAACAACACTCCCAAAAGCAATGTATGTTTGTCTGGCTGCCATTTTTTCTTTTTTTTTTGTTGTTATTTTCGGTATTCCTGTATGTGTATATGTGTGTTCTCCCTCAGACCGAAGACAAAAGATTGTCCTCTAGCTCTGTGCTGCTGATGTGAGGGGGCTGCTCTGTTGATACTAATACAATCTGCTCTCAGGAAGCCCTCTGCCGTGCCAGAAAATGAAACGAATACGACGCATTTTAGACTCCCCGGCTCTCCACGCGTGATGCTTTCATTTATACCTGTGCAGGAAAATATTGACCAATTTAAAGACTTGCAACAGCTCTGCATTGACATGAAGGGCGAAACATGTGTGTGTCAACATTCTGTATTGATTTTTAGCATCGATTTTCATTTTTTTCTGTCTTTCCTTTGCAATACAGTTATGCACAATGTGTAAAAAGTATGATTTTGGACACCCATTGCTCTAAACTGATCTGCTTTTAGCCTTTCATTTACTTTAAAAGTATGATATGCCTGAAATAAAGGCTCTACATGAGAGGAACCCCACATCTCTTTGCATTTTGACATTTAAGGCTCCCTATTAGAAAATGTGAAATGCTGCATATTTCAGCCAAGACAAAACAAGCTAGAAGAAATATTTGTGACTCCAAACACTGGAATTTTGGCACATGTCCGTCTTGTGTGTTGATTTTGAATACCAGTTTTCATGTTTTTTCTTCGTTCCTTTGCATGCACAATGGCTGAAACGTATCATTTGGACACCCATCGCTCCAAACTAATTGAAGAAGATCCGTTTTTAGGCTTTCATTTACTCTAAAAGTAAATGCTTCATCATTATTTATGTAACGAAGTGGTGTTTGGGCACTACATAAATGCATCCTGCAAGGAAATATAAGGTCAACGTGACAGAAACTCTTCATCTCTTTGCATTTTTTAGTGAGATGTATGTCATTAGATATTCTGCATTTTCATGGGCATTTCAGGTGTCTCTAAGTTTATAACTGGCCAAGACAAATGAAGCTAGAATATTCCTGAAGCAAAACACTGGGTTTCTGCATACGTCCACATTCGGTATTGGTTTTGAACACTGATTTTATGTTTTTTCTTAATTTCTTTGCAATACTGTCATGCACAATGGCTAAAAAGTTCAATTTGGACACCCATCAGTCCAAACTGATCTGCTTTCATTTACTCTAAAATTATAATCTTCATCATCATTTATGTACCTTAGTGGTGTTTAGGGACCACTCAATAAGTGCATCCTGGAAGGAAATAGGCTCAATATGATAGAAGAACTTCATCGCTTTGCATTTTTGCTGTATAATATTCCCTATTAGAAGATGTATATCATTAGATATGCTGCATATTTGGGGGCATTTCAGCCACTTCAACTGGCCGAGACAAAACAAGCTAGAAGGAATATTCCTGAGGCAAACACTGGATTTCTGCATATGTCCACATTCGGTATTAATTTTGAAAACCAGTTTTCATGTTTTTTCTTCATTCCTTTGCATGCACAATGGCTAAAATGTATGATGTGGACACCCATCATTCCAAACTGATCTGCTTTTAAGCTTGCATTTACTTTTTTAAGTACAATCTTCATCATTATTTACGTACCTAAGTGGTGCTCGACAAATGCATCCTGGAAGGAAATATAGGTTCAACATGATAGAACAACTTCATCGCTTTGCATTTTTTAGCATTTAAGATGATTTCACAGAAGATGTGATGAATACTTTGACACTTTTAGTCCTGAAATCACAGTTTGGAGACCAGCGTTGCTACATCGCTGCAGCAGCGTTAGTGTCTCATTCTGAAGATCACAGCGAGACCTGGGATTGTTTAGCTCAGCCTTGACCTTTCGCCAGATGGTCGGGGTCCACATGCGATGGCTAGGGTTTCCTCTTTCCCAATCTGTCCAATCACCCCTCTTGATAATGTGTCCTATGGCAGCACAGTGAATGCAATCACCAGCCCATGCACCACAAGCCTGCTAACAACACCACAAGACACTGCGGCTAAGCCAAACCCAGCGGGCCTCAGCCAGAAACCGGCAGATAACCATCAGCTAAGAGCTTTGTGACATCATCAGACAGAGACGGCTACTGACTCCATGCCAGGTTAGAGAGCTGCTAATCCAAACCACAGACTACAATAACACAGACAAGAGACAAAAGCAGGGAATGTGCATCATTACAAACACTCTTAAACTCTTAATCTCTTTGTTGACCCCAACAACACGATCGCTGTAATGGAGCTTTTTCTCTTTTTTTTTGTGAGATCTCAAGATTTCTGCTCATGCTGGCTTAACAAAACTTTAACCCTCGACTCGTCCTGATGCTCACAAGTTTGTCAAACTCACTCCTCCGTTCGCCTGACAGCATTATCTCCTCGTCTGTAGTGTTGGATTACAGTCCACACTGGCTTCTCACCATTAAAATCACATTCAATTACAGGGAGGCTGGGAAGATTGGCTAAACAGCAGCTCTGCTAATGGGGACGGTTGTCAAATTATGATTGCAAATGCGCTACATACACCGGCATTGTATATACGCAGAGATAATTTTTAAGATGCCCGTGTTTTCCTCGGATCTGCCACCTCGGTGCTTTTCATTCCTCGCGGTCTTTGCATTTGCAGCCGAGGAGGGCATTGGCCATGCAGCCCGGCTCCATGGGATCGGGTTCCTTTTGGCCCAGCCACACCAAAGCCATGAGCTTCATTTGTTTACCATCATATCTCCAACAGGATGACCTCTTTCTGGCTACGCCTCAAATTGGATAAGAGGAAGCGACGGTATAGCATGTACGAAGCCATGACTACACTCATTCACTCCTTATTGTGCATATTCTTTAATCCACTCCCACATGTGTACACTTTGCCTTTATGAGGGTCTGTGTGTTTTTTTCTCTCTCTCTCTCTCTTTTTGTGCGTGTGGTTTTGGGGAGGTTAAGCTTGTGCTGCTCTCTAAGCGTGGCCGATACCGATCCAGAGAACCACAGGGTCTGAGGGGGGCCAAGGGTCCGCGGCTCAGCCCACAAACGGGAGGCCGTGCCAGGCAGGACGTAGGCCAAGAGCGAGGGGGTGGCGGTGGTGGAGGAGGAGGGATGGGGAGGGAGGGAAGACAACCACTCTCATCCTTTTAAAACCCAGGCTCTTGGGTCACACTAGGGGGCCACCCAATTTTCAGGCTCCCTCGCAGAGAAATATAAAAACACAGGAAAACAACTTCTGTGTTTTCCTTCTTCAAAAGAATTTGCAAGTGAGGTGACAGTGTTCTTTTATTTTTTCAGGCAACAGGTCAGAGATATTTATTTATTTTATTTTTACGAGCCCGGCAAAAAATAAAAAAATAAATAAAACACACTCCAGCACTTTGCCTCAAATCCAATCAAGCTCCGTTATCAGCTCCCTTCTCATCAAGGAAAGGCTGCTGATGGAGGCTGCTGGGAGGCGGAGGGGAGGTGTGGGAGTGTTGGGGGGCTAAGCCGACCCCCCAACCCCATCAACCCAACCCCTACACCCACACACACCCACACACACACACCCACACACACACACACACACACACACACACACACTCCAACCCGCCGAATCCACCTCCCCTTATACCCTCCTCCCCTGGTTTCCGTGGCGACTGCTAAGCCCGAAGTTACGGTAAAGCTGGTGTGCCGCTGAGCCCTGGGCAGGATTTGTGACAGAGAAATCACATCAGCCTATGCTGATTAACAATTCCATTCCACCCTGAGATTTATATAAAAAAACTATCTTACATTTGGCTTTTTAATAGGAACGATCGCTATCTCAAATTGAGTCCCTGCAAACTTTAATAAAGGCTACAGGGTTGAGTGGCATTTTGCATGCTGATTTAGGCCCGATTGGCGGCTTTTGATGAGAGGGAGGCTGCTATGTAAAGCGGTGCTCCTAGCGCTTTTCCACATCGCCGGTTCAAATGCGGAAGGATAAGAACATGAAGAAAAAAAATACCACTTCCATCTGCAATCTCCGGATTTCTCTCTGCTGCCTTCCTCACTCTCTCTCTTTTTTTTGCAGAAAATGATTGACTGTTGAATATGAATAAATGGAATGGAATGAAGCGGGAATAGAGAGACTGTGTGCTGCAGACAGAAGAGAGATGGAGGAAGAGGAGAGGGAATGAAAGAAACCCTCTCCTGGACTTTTTTTTCTTCTTCTTTTTCTGGAGGTGAAAAATAAAATCATAAAGCCAAGGTTTTTTTCTTATGCTCTCCCCATTCTGACATTTGGAGAATGGTATTAGTGTAGAATATTCAGAGTGTACAGAAAAGGACCACGGGCGTAAGAGTGAGCTTGTGTGTGCATTTAGGAGGGAGGAAGGGGCATCGAATATGAAAAAAAAGCCATCGCTAGAAACACTTATCCCCCCTCGCCCCTCCGCTCCGACCCCACAAATCTACATCGGTATTAAAAAACTATTTATAGTAAGAGTTCAGCTTAATGGGATAATCAGCTCTATTTGTAAAGATATTGGATAATCCCAAATAATTTATATGGGCATAGAGATTTAAAACATTTTCATTAGATATACTGCATATTCGGGGGCATTTCAGATGTCTCTCAGTTTATAAGCTGGCCGAGACAAAAGGAGCCAGAAGGAATATTCCTGAGGCCAAACGCTGGGCTTCTGCAGTGTAGTAGCAGGCTCGAAACGTTCCACCATCTCCATAAGTAGTGTTTTAATTATGCCTTTTTCTTTTTTTCATCATGTTACATGCAAGAGTTTAGTATTCACTCACTGTTGAAATAAAACATTTTTTTTAAAAGGGAAGAGGAACAGAGGAAGGAATGGGGGAGTTAAAGGGGAAAGAGGGCCAATGGAAGGCATCCAACAGGATCAGTGAGTCGGGCACGCTGCCAACGCCTGGCACACACATGCACAGTCGCACACACAGTTGGTTTCTTGTTTTTTTATATCTGCGCCGCCTCCCTTCCCTCAAGGAATCCCTCGTATACCCCCGCAGGGTGGACGGCATCCACCAGGCATCCCAGCACTTACTGGTCGTACTGGTGGACGCCGTTCACTGCAGGTGGATGACGCCTTCGGTTGATGGATAGGGGAGGAAGGGAAAATAACATCAGTGCAACCCGACCGCCGGGCCAAGAGGAGTTAATCCCCACAGCTGCAGAACTCGCAGGAACACTTTAAATTCTCGTGACTATCACACCTTCCTATAGGAATAAACAGCCATTAGTCATCTTGCCAAATAAGCGATAAGACGACTGGCATCAAAATCATCTCTGGCAGATAGTTTTGTCAGCCGGAGCTTAAAAATAAATAACTGAATAAAAGAGCGAAGGCATAAAAATGGAGAAGTTGGATCTCTGCTGCTGGATGTGTGATTTTTAATGACTAAAATCTGCGAGTACGATTAGCTTCATCCAAAGTTTGCTTTTGTTTTCATGCTATAACTTCAAATGTGGACGCATTTGCAAAGTGTGGTAGGTGGTGGTAGGTTCGGCTCTGTCAACCGATGGGACTTTAATTACACCAGTAGTAATTACAAGATCATTTTGAATGGTGCGTTTTCCTGCATTTCTCCTGAGTCAATCTCTTTAATTATATTCTCATTAGGCAGCCTGATTGTGAGAAAGTGGAACAAAAACGTGTCCCCCAGTGAGTTATTGCGCTTTTTCTATGAGTTTTATTTATCAGATCCTTTACAATGTGTAGAAATTACAGCATGACCTAGGAGATGCACAAGTGGAGAGAATAGAAATCAGTCATATTTACCATGCAGTGCACAATAGTTACTATTAATTGGAAGTAAAAGTCTGGTCAGCATCAGTTCCACTGCATCATCTGGCTGAAATGATAGAAATTCACTTCAGCGACAGGCTAAGCACATAATGTATGGTTGCACTGATGAGGATACTTGAGCTTCTTTGCTTGTAATTTTTTAATTTGCATTGAAAAATTACTAGTTTTCCATCGTAAAACAAGTTGAAGAGGCAAATTTCACTGAGAAGCACCCTGAGGAACCCCTGCAACAGAGGGAACCCTTCAGAAAGTTTCTTCAAGGAACTTTTTTGTGGTGTTTGGGGTTCCACTTTGATGTCTACTGCTATTCTTAATACTGACATTGCTCAAATGTTTTTTCACACTATATTTAAGCAGAAACAATGAAATATAAGACCTGAAATTTGCTGTTAAAACAAGTTTATAGGCACAATATTAGCAATAAAATTCAAAAGTTGCATGATCGAGTAGGATATATTGCAGGAATGCTAATACTGGATATTATAGTAGTAGTAGAATATATAAAATTTGCATTAAAATATAAACTGCAAAAGTACACAATGACTAAAATATTGGATGGGACAATAGAAAATTCACATTCTGTATGTTTTTGGGGTGAGGGAGGAAGTTTAAGGGCAAGTAGTTACCCACCTTGATGACCACGTACGAAATCTTTTTCTTCACGAGGTACTTTTCAGTGAAAGAAAGATTATTTTTGACCATTTGTGTTACTAGAATAATGACAAAATATGTAGATGTCGAGTCTGTCGATTTTAAATATTACATAACATGGCTAAGAATTTCCTGGACAGAGTTTAACTGTAGCATATATCCTCCTGTTGATCTTGTACCATACATCGGGGTGCTCTTTGAATTAAAAAGTAATGTAGCAGACTTTGCATTGCTTTAGCTTCTTTTACAGACCGTTTACAGCTGAAAGTCTTCTCCAAAGTCTTCCGTCTCCTTCCGGTATGAAACTACAACACTGAATGACGTTTAATGTATTTTTTTTTTTACCTATCTGACACTGGGAGACTCACCGACAGCTGCAGACCTGTTATAGATACACAGTCTGCAGCTATAAGCTTGTCGGCTTATGTAAAGCCGCGAGCTTATGTACGATAAATACCATTGTTAAAAAGCCAATCAAGGAAATGCACATCAACTATTAAAGGGGAGGACTTGTTGATGAGGTGGTAATCTCTTTACAGTTTCCACATACCACCGCGAATCTAACCCGCGAAGACCATACGCATAAAAAAACGGTAACAAACCATGTCCGACCTCACAATTCCAGTCAAGATTGGAGGACAGTTATCACACGCTGACAGCCCTTGTATCACATTCGATTGATTTGCATGTGGCAAAAAGAAAAAGGCAGTAAAATGTGCATACCAGGAAGCCATGCTCGACGCTTCCATCAAACACCGAGGAGCTCCAAGATGACAGATGAAAAGTTGTGATGCCGTTTCCTGCATCTTAAAACACAGGATGTGCTGCAGATTTGTGTTTGTTGTTGTCCCGACTATCAGATAGTCTCGAGGTTTCTTGGCCACCATCTGTCAGGGGTTCAATAAAAGAGGTTCTTCTGTGTTTATACACACTTTTACACTCCTACCCCTCCTCAGACTGGCCCAGGACCCTGTTGGTACTACCACCCCCACCCCACCTCCCTTACCTCCATTCCTTCTTTCCTTGGCCAGTGCTTTCCCTCGGCCCAGATAAGATGCTATCGGTAACCCTCTAAGCACTTGAGAGGCACTTTAGGAGATCACTGGAGCCATTACCATGAAAAGTAAAAGATACAGGCTATATTGATGCCAGATTAATACTGACCAACATGTTATTGATTTCCTCCCCCCCGATCCCCCCTTCTTCTTCTTCTTTTTTTTAAACTCTCTCCCAGCTTCACTTTTTCTTCTGGGCCTGTGGTGGCGGCGATCTTATTTTCTGATGGTTTTGCGGCTCCCTCCTCCTCCTCTTCCTCCTCCTGTTCTTCTTCTTCTTCTTCCTCCACTATCTACCATTTCACAGGGCCATCCTTTAAAAGGTGCAGAGCAAAGGCTCGCCGTTATCTGCCGATGTTATTCAATTGTTACGGGACAATCTGGGCCATTAGCTGCTGTGTTAAATAATGCATCCGCTTTTAAAGGCGAGCCTTATCTCCTCCGTGTGTGTGTGTGTGTGTGTGTGTGTGTGTGTTTTAACATTATTAGTATAGGAGTGTAATGAAAGGTCCCTCCCCCACACCCCCCACCCAAAGCCTGATGGGCACAGATATACCTCCAAGGTCTCTCCTCCGCGACCACAACAACAACACATAAACAAACAGTGACCTTTTTAATGAAGCCCGGTTTTATCTGGCTTTTTATTAAAAAGGACAACAAGAAGCGGAAACACGCCGGACGAGATAAAAATGTATTTAAATGTGCTCGTCTAAAAGGCACAGACAATCGATCACAATGCCGCTCGGGAGGAAAGGAAGAAGAAAAAAGAAAAAGACAGCAGCAGGGATGGAGGATGAAGCACATATAGGGCCGGTCGGTGTGTTGCTATGAGACACAAAAGGAAGGGAAAAAAGGGATGGAGAGAAGAGGTGAAGTACGAGAGGGAAGTGAAGAAGAAAACGGCGGTGGGAAAGGGAGGGATGTAAAGGATGAGCGAGGGAGGGATGGCGGCAGGAGAGCGATAACCGCAATGTCTTCAGTCACAGATTTACACAGGCCATTGCACTCCCATTCTCCCTGGCTTCTTATCAGCGGAATTATTGAGCAGTGTGGCATACCATTAAAAATTCTGCTTAGATTTCACAAAAAATCAAATTGCGTGAGGTAATGAACGCAGCTTTCAAATGGACTCCTCACTGATACCCATTCTCAGTAGGCAGAAATACATCTCAGTCATAATTCGCTATCTTTATTGTACTTCTACACAGACTTAACTATGCTGCCAAAGCAGGGGGAAAGCTTAATAATCGCTGTTGCCCTTGATGTTAAAGGGATGATTTTGTGGCTATTGCTTTGCAGCCATTTCTCGCTCGTTCTTTATATCTCTTTCCTACTTTATTCCTCAATTTATCTGCATCTCCCCTCCCTCCTTGTCTTCTACTATCCCTCTTTTTCTTCTTCTGTGGTTCCCTCTTTCTCTGCAGGTCAAGGTCACATAGGTTAGGACAGTATCTTTCACTCCCAAAATTCCCTTTTTCAAGAGGAGGCCGATGATTTGGAGCCATGAAGCCAAGTGAGAAACACATTTTGCAGAAACTGAAAAAACTTGAATCAACAACTCGTACAATGTTTATCAGTACTGGAAGAAAAAAGATAGATGAAAGATGTTTCACTGTTTCACAATTTGCTCCTTTGTTTCCCATTTTTAAGCCATGCTGCATTACTGTTATTGATCAAGTATGTTTTATTTTCCTCTCAATCTCTTTTGTACACACTGCCTGCAGTTCAGCCAAGAATTCTCAGAATTTTTTGTCTTCTTTTGGTATTTTTTGTCACTTGTCACTTCTCTTTTACATAAAAAGTGCAGATTTTTTATAATTAATTTGCAAATTAGTTGGTAAAACTTAATTTTTTGATGAATTTTCAAATAATACATGTAGAAATGTCACAATTTTAACCATATTTTTGGCTATTTTTCCTGATGGAACCATGCCTCACACTCAGTATGTCTACAGAAAGTTGAATATTCTCTTTTTTTACAATTTCTACATAGACTTAACTGCTGTTGTCCTTGATGTTAAAGGGATGACTTTGTGGCTATTGCTTTGCAGCCATTTCTTGTTCAGTCTGTATATCTTTTTTCTTCTCTAACTCCATCTCGGCTCCCTATTTTTGTTCTTCTGTGGTTCCCCCCTCTCTCTGGCCCAGGTCTCATAGGTCTTGACAGTTTTTTACTCCCAAAATTCGATCTTTAAGAAAGACTGGAAGCCACAAAACTAAGTGAGAATTGTGCAGACATTGAATAAACACGAATCAACATTTACAACATTTTTAAATTCTGGAAAAAACTGTTTTCCATATAGTAGAAGATATTTAGCTATCACTCTGCACATCCACTTTAGAAAGTGTTCTAGAAATCTTCCAATGTCTTGCTTTTCTGTATCCCATTTTTAAGCCATGCTGCATTGCTTTTATATATCAATTATGTTTTATTTCCCTCTCAATTGCTTTTGAATACACTGTGTGCAATTCAATCGAGAAGTATTTGCTTGGAATTTTTGCCATTTTTTTGGCATTTTTGTCACTTGTGGCTTCTCTATTCCAGCAAAAATCACTGATTTTTAAAATTTGTTTACGGATGGTTGCCGACAGTTTATTTTCTGGCAAATTTTCAAATAATGCATGTAGAAATATCACAATTTTAACATTATTCATGGCTATTTTTCCTGATGGAACCATGCATCACACTCAATACATCTGCAGAAAGTTGAAAATTCTCTTTGTTTACACTTTCTACACAGACTTAACTATCACTCTATCTCCATCTTCCCTACTCTTTCTTCTTCTATGGTTCCCCTTTTCTCCACAGACCAAGGTCACATGGGTCAGAACAGGTTTTTATTTCCTCCTTTTTCCAAAAAGAGGCCGATGATTTGGGGCCACGAAGCCGAGGGAGAAACATATCTCAAGCATGTCAGCACCCCTGTTTGGATTGGCCCGAACTGCTCCAACGCACTCATACAGGCACACAACTTCATTTGTCTTCTTAATTTATGGTTTCAGATGCATTAAAACAAGAATGAATGTATGTGTAAACGCAGAGGTTCTCTTTCTCACAGACTAGACTGAAGACAAGGCTCTGCTGTCTGCAGTCATGTAGCAAACAATAGAGTGAGGTAACACCAAAGGAGTGGCAGGGCATGTAGAACCGCTCTGCACCTTCCAGCAGCTATAAATCTTACTGAGCTCGGCGGCGCTTTCAGAGCAGTTTGGCCATTTGACACATAAGAAGTTGACATGCACGTACTCTAAGAAGTCATTAGAATATTAGCTGAAAGAGACTTTGTTCTCTATTGTGCGTCTCTGTGAGGAAGCAGAGTCGAGGTTGTTGCTTTTAATCAAAAGAGAAAAGGATTTACGAGATGTTAGCGCACGTCGAGTTCAAAAGAACACACTGAAACGTGTGAGGTAGCTTTTAAACACCAATAAAGCGCTGCTGGGGGTAATTTTGACAAATTAGGATGGAGCAGCTGCCATTTACGGGCTTTCAGGTAGTCTTTTTCTGGAATTTACCTTTTAGTTATGTGCATTTGTACTGAAGATGGAGGAAATAGTTTGCAGAAAGGAGCTGAACTGTAAATTTACGTTCTTGTCAGCAACTGAAGCAACAAGTTTGCAAACTAAAAGCGAGCAAACTCATGAGAACTTCTTACCCTTTATTAATAAAACTCCTTTTTAAACGACCCAGAGAACAGAATAACATTGATAGAGCAGTCTGATGAGGTGTTGGTGGATATAAAGTGACTTTTAACCTCTGCTAGATTCTAAAAATGTTGTTTTACCATTCATCAGTGATGGCAAAGCTGCAAAGTTACAGTTCAGTGACTTCCTGAAGGAAACTGGATTGAACCGCAAACCTAAATATGAAGATAACCACATGCAAATTAGGTCACTAATTTAATGTTAAGAACTAAAAGCAAACTTTTACACTGTTCCAACAAATTCTGCGTCAAATGTACCCACAAAATACGCCAACTCTCTATAATAGCACATAGTCCAACATAGAATGTATCTTTATGTAGTTTATATGGGAAATAATGGGTGACTAATGTTGTGCCTACATGAGTTTGCCAACTAGTCCTGCAAGTAGGAACTATGTCATTGAGACTGAAGTTCTGATGCAACCAAACTGCATTCTTGTTTATGTTTTGATGGATTTTGTTGGGAAATAAACAGACCGAGGGAAATAAGAACAAGATTCAATATGGATGACAGACTATTAGTCTCAGGACTAAGTTTAGTTTTCTTCCATTGTTTACTTTCAGTTTTAACTCACTTCCTGTTTAGAAATCCACTATTTTTTGGTGCCTGTAAATGAGGACAACAGGAGGGTTAATACATCTCAAATTAGGAGGTTACATGAAAGCAAAAATCTATTTTTGGGTGAAAAGCTGCTTCTTCTTTTTTTTTTTTTTTTTTTTTTTAGCATATCTGGCTTATCTTAAGACACCTAAGTTTGACAATCCTGGTAAAATAGAGCTTAAAATAAGTTTTACCAGCTAATTTTGAGATCTCAATATTCTAAATATCATATCTTATTTCAAGAAATCTTACCAAGACATTTTTCACTTGTTCTATTGGCAGATTTTTTCCACTTATTTCAAGGTAAAAGTTCCTTGAAATAAGTAGTTTTTCTTGTTTTGAGAGGGGCATTTTTTTCCCCCAGTGTATGTAGATATTCCAGCTTTTCTTTCAAAAGTAAGGACAAAAGTAAGGACATTTTAAACTCAGTTCTAAACTTTTGAACGGTAGTCTGTGTGTCCTTATTCTTGTGTTATAGCAGGACTGGTTTAAATGGAAAGAGTGCTCCGTGTGCTTTTTGGCTCTGGGACTAATGCAGCATTCCTGATCCCGATTCACCACCCAGCTGTTTATTTTACAGCACTTATCACCCAGTGACATTTGAACATGACGGGGCACGGCGAACAATGACGATTTGTCAGACGAACTTCTCCGCTCAGAAGGATCTAGTTCCACTTAACTTAATGTCAGCCCCTCCAAACTCCCCCCCGATCTCATTCATCCAAAACCAAAAATAACAACCCAAAGCCCAAACACTGTCCTCTCTGTAGCTTCCTGGCACCGGCTCCATCTGGCTGGCCTTTTCCCTGCAGCCGGTATCAGCGCGATGTGCCAAAGCGACAACTGCAGATCTTCGCCTCGCCTCGCCCTTCTCCTCTGCGGCTAGTTAGCCCCGTTAGCCACTTCCAGAGCTGTCTTGTTTGGTCGGTCTGTCTGTACTCTGCTGGGCTTCTCCAATCGCAGGCCTTAGCCCTCGTGCAGCCCCTAATCCAACCACGGGCTTTACCCCACCAGCTCAGTGTAATCACACAGCTAATTCACAGGCGGACGGGAGGAAGGCAATCCGTGACGGACGTTTTTTGTGCAACTAAGAATGAGCTCCCCGGTGACCAGGGGAGGTGGTGGAGTGGGAGACTGTCAATGAAGGGGCCGTGAAAAGATGGCTCCAGAACGGCGAGATGCGAGGGGAATAGATGAATAGCGGGCTCCGAGATAGAAGTACGAAATAAGGAAAATGTTTGGAGTGAATAAAGAGAAGAAGGGGAAAAAATGAGGGGGACATGAATCTGCAGCAGTCTTTTTTTTTTGCCAAGAGAGTGTTGAAAGAGCCATTGTGAGTTGGAACAGTCTATATTACTCAATAAAGGCTTTGATGAAAGGCGAGGCTCTGTATTAATTTGGATAAGAAACCTTTGCCTCCGTGCCCCTTTTCTCTCTCGGCTCCCATCCACGACACCTCTGTGGTTTAAAGCAGTGTTCGGTTTCAGTTCAGCAAGCCAAGTCATTACATTTCAACATGTCGCACCTTTCAGAGGGGGGAATTAACTAGCGCTGTTATTTCTTCATTCCCCACACGCTGGGACCCAGAGGTACAGGGAAAAAAAGAAGAAAAAAGAAACGGTGTTGATATTTTGACATTGTCACTTCATGCACGCTTTCTTGCATGCCTGCGCTGCTGTGCGAATGCGCCGTTTGCCCTCCGACTGTCCTCTCCACACAACTGCCTCCTCACTGCTAATTTCAGATGAAGTCAGGAGGTGCGAGGATTGCAGCTTGGCTGTCTGCCTGATTTTACCGTTGACGTCCCAGTAACAAAGGAGAGTGGATCACTCTTAGCCTTCACAGAGGACCAGTCAGCAGTCAGAGGAACCACACATAGACTGCATTACTCTGCACGTCGCCCTGGCCTGGGAAAATAGAGATAAAACAATCATCAAGTAGCATCGGGTTAATAAACACATAGCAACACGCAAGAAGTGCACACAAATCCAAGTACTTCATGCAGATAATATGGTATTAAAGTGGTAAAATTCTCATACAATTTGATATAATATGCCTTGAATACCGAGCAAAAACATACTGAATAAAACAGCAAAATGTCCTGATATAACATGAACACATAAGAATCAATGAACCCTGTGAAACCAGAGCAATTTCTGGCCGTTTCTTTGCTCCTGCTGCATTTTTACTCACTGTGGGCTCGTGCTTCTCTGCATTATAAAGTCTTGCACCTCTACGGAAATAGAACAACCATGACTAGAAGTAGAGAGAACTTAGAAATGTCTATATGTGCAGTGTAACATGCAGTATAATGCCATAAATTATAAAAAGACAAAGAAAAGAAAGTTGAATATCTTTGATTATTATTAGTTATGCAGAAAACTAAAAAAAACTAACAAACTAGAATCACCATGTACAAAATTTTACCGAGGTGTTACTAATACTGGTAAAAAATGTAGATTCCATATTATGAAGAAGTATCTCACATCATCCAATCTAAATTATTAAAACATATTCCACAGCTTGTTTAAGAGGGAAAAAAACTATTTTTTTTATAGCCCTTTTAGCACCTTTTAGCATCTTTTATGTTTAAATTACACACACAGCTGCTGTATTTAAACCCAGGATGTGAGCTTTGTATAAAATCCTTCAGGTTTCTGCAATAACATGGCTACAAACATTTACTGTATACATCATAATTTGTGCCAGTCTGGAAGGTTGGCATCGATATTTCATTTATGAGTCCTTCCAAACCTCAGCTATTTGATTCACTAATGAAATGTTTAAGGAACTTTATGATCATAATTACATTTACTAGGCTGAATAATAACAGTGATCAGTCGGCTCTGATTGATCACCGCGGTTGGCTTTATAGTTTGATTTGTTTGCTCCGCTCCGATTGGCGGATGCAGCCAGAGGTGGGCGGAGCTGCATTTTTCACCCTGTTGCTACCTGTCCAGGTAACCCTGAATTGGAAAAGAGTCTGAGGCAGGCAGCCAGGTGAAGTTTAAGGGGCTGATCTGCGCTCATTAGCGGAACCCACAAGTGTTTCTGTGTGGTAATTTGGTCGACCAAACCGGAGCCCGGGGGCAGAAACACGAAGATATGCTGAGCGATAAAAGAGAGAACGTTCAGGTAAACTGACACTTTTATGGTGTAGGTGTAATGTCTGCATTTGTGTTTGTCTGAGTGTGTAGACACCTCAGCAGAGCACAGACCAATAAAACCAGCACATAAAATCTTAAAAACACTGCTGTTGTTATGGAGGCTTTGATATTGCTATCAACAATTAACCCTCAGAACCAGCAGCCAAACCCAGAGAGATGGAATGTGATGTTTACCTCACAGCTTCATGTTCATATCTGCTGCTTGTGAAATGTAAAAACATAAACTCACAATTAAATGCATACTTGGAATTATTGATCACAAAATACTTAAAAATAAATAATTAAATGAGGTCGTTTTCTTGCAATATCTTTGTAATGAAAAGTTTTAATCATTTCATATTCCAGCTGTTCCTCAAAAGCATGTTGATGATATCATTTCATTGAAATTTTAAATTCCCTTTTATAATTTAAAGAAATTGTAATATTTGTATAACTACTCCAAACTCTTCATCACTGATAATATTATATAAGAGGTGATGCACAAACTTGGAGGGACGGAGAGCAGCACCAGCTGGAGGAAAGAGTGGAAAAATGTGAACAAAGTGGTTGTTGACATTCATCTATTTCTGTTCTGTGTAATATTCTTCTTTTCAATTATCAAAATGTTCAAAATCTGGTATCAAATGAAAAATAAACATAGTTCAAGCATGAAATCATTCTTGTGTGGACAAAAATATAATAAAAAACAATAATACAAATGATTATTCTTAACCAAAATGACAAAAAATGAAGAAAAAAAAGGAAAAACCCCACATTGATTCTTATACAGGCCATTTTTGACCCACTTATGGAAGAATGTACGACCCAATCACTCATACATCTAAGGGTTAAGGTCAAAAACACAAGAAAAAGCTCAGAAAAATAGCTTTTGAACCATTTTTCAACATGACTACATGATTCAGAACATATTTGTGTTCTTTTTTTCATTTGACCCCTTAACAGACACTAAAAATATGTTTAAAATGCACAACTTTATGTTTACATCAAGCATACACACTATTCCACTGTTTTAAGACTCCTGTAATAGACTTTTGGCAATGCTACTGATTAAGCTTCAACAATTAATCAATTTAAAATAGTTATTATTATTTAAAACAATGCACAGGCTGCAATTCAGGATGTACATGATGGAGCATTCAATCTGTTGTGTCAATAGTTTTGCAAATTCATAATACTAATGCTATTTTATTTACAGTGAATGTTGAATTTGCGTTTGACTTAACTAACAAGAAAAGCACTCAGAGTGCAGCTCTTTGCCAAGGCTGCTCAGTTATTGCATCATTTCTGACGGATGAAATCTTGAAAAAATTTGTGGCAGAAATCATGGCAACATAGAATGTGTCCATTTAATATAGATGTACCTACAAACAAAATGACCTTACACTGAGCACAGACATGTGTTCTGCATGTGTACGTTATGTACAGATGACGGATCATGTGACCTAAATATGTAGCGGGCGGCAGGAATTGATGGGACTCAGAGACACCCCCACAATTTAATCAGTTGTTCCTTGGATCATTTCTGATGGATAAGTTCTGATAAGTCCTCAGTGGTGGATTTGTAGTAGGATCACAATCATGTGATCATCAGCAGGTAGCTGATGTAGTGTTCACTTGTTGTCATGGTTACAGTGACGCCGTGCTGCTATCTGGCAATGATACAGAAATCTTTTACCAATCCGTGGATCCAGACTATAAGCTGCATCACTGCCAAAATCTAATCACTTGGTCCTTGTATCATTTCTGACCTTCCCTGAAAACTTCATCCAAATCTGTTTGTCTGTTTTTGAGTAATGTTGCTAACAGACAGACAGACAAAATGTACACCGATCGTAACATAACTCAGCCGCGTTCCTTGGTGAAGTAATAACAATGCAATTTGATTCATAATCACATCTATCAGAAAATCATAATGACACAAGTGCATGACTTTCAACTTGGTTTCTCATTGAGTAAAAGGTGAAAAGATGTATTTTTCCACCTTTTGGACCTTTAAAGTCAATGTGACGGCTCACATTTAGAAGTGATTAGACTTGGTGTTGCTGTTTTGTGTCACATCCGTCTCATTTGTATCCTACAGCTCAGCATGCTGCATTCATTTTCAATGTAATCATCAAATTTGCTCATTTTGTGAGTCGTCTTTTTTCCCAAACACACATCAGGTACGGAAACTTTGATTTAAGACACATAGTTGTGATGTAAACAATAAGGTAATCCCCCATTCATTTTAAAAGGGTTTTAGTGTAAGTAAGTTAACAACACCTTAGTGGTAGCAGAGTTATGTACATTAGTGGGTGACACATCGCTCAGGGTTTAAAAGTGCAACCTGATTTAACTTAGCAAAGAAGACAGCGCAGACTTAATCAGTCATGCCTGAAAAAGTGGCATCATACAATCCTAATGTCCAGAACTAAAGCAAAAACTCAACCCAACTCAAGTTCTGATTATACAGTTCTGCTAAAATGTTCTGTTGTATGTCAGGAATTAATGCTCTAATGCAGCAGATACTAGCATGTACCAGGAAACTTGAGACGAAGTGCAGGTGAGAGGAGCGAGGAAAAAAAAACAAAAACTGCGAAAGAGAAAGTCTTTGCGGCTCTAAACCAGGTGTCGAGGTGTTTCTTGCACATTCAAAAATGAGGAAGCAGAAAAAGAGAAAGGGGAGGAGGGTCAAACCACCAGAGGAAGATGCTGCTCCAGAAGCCTTTATTAACTCGACTGACAACTCCTGCTTTTAACCACAGCTGGGTCACGTCACACACACACACACACACACACACACACACACACACACACTGAGAACACCAGCACCCTGCCACCACATTGGACGTCGCCCAAGACTGTTGGTGGCACCTGCATTGTTGTGTGATGTTCCCTCTTATTTAGCCATAGCATCCCTCTCCAAAATAGCTGTGAGCACCCAGAACACACACACACGCACACACACACACACACACACACACACACACACACACACACACACACACACACGGTTTGGTTTTGGTTGCAGACAGTGACAGACAGTGTGTATTACCTGTTTTAGTTGTGGCCAAGCTCAGGATTAAGCTGGCCGGCTGACGTGCCAAAATCAAGTGCACACAAACACACACACGTGTCCGTTTAAGATGTTGCTTTTGTTCAGTCGGTATTCTTTATAATCCTGCAGCCCAGTTTAAAAGTGTGTGTGTGTGTGTGTGTGTGTGTGTGTGTGTGTGTGTGTGTGTGTGTGTGTGTGTGTGTGTGTGTGTGTGTGTGAATTATAGTATGTAAATAAGTGAGAAACACACACCTTGTGAGATTAGTCTCTTCAGAAATTGGCTGATGTGTTAAAGTAGCTTTTCAGCGGAGACGCTCGCTAAAACAATGAGTATGTGTAAGTGTGTGTGAGCGTGTGTGTGCACGTGTGTGTGTGTGTGTGTGAAGGCAGAGTGTCCGGTTTCCAGTGAACAATGTGAAATTACATATTGTTGCTGGGTTAAGAGGGGTTACCATTAGCTTAAAGTGGTGTAGATGTTTGCTGCCCACACAGAATTCAATGAATCACACAAACACACTCGTGAACGTGTCACATCCAGTGATGTAATTTCCTTTAATGAACACTATTACACCAGTTTTTGCTTTTATAAACTGCCCGTGAGAAGCTGAGAGGCTGAATTTTGTTTGTTCGTGTGGATTATTGTCACACAGCGTTCAAAAGGTTGATATAAACTACACTGTTAAAAAAAAAATAAAAAATGGGCGAAATATGGTGGCAACAGCAGCAGAAAAAACAAATTGAAACTGTGAAAACAATGACAAATATCTGTGAAATTAATATATTTTTTAGCTGATTTAAGTACAGTAAAACAATAACAATTACGATTAAAATTACACATTGTAATAGACCAAATTACGATTTGAAAAAAACACATTTTTGTACAGTCATCATGTAACAAATTTTTTTCTGTGACTTATTAGTTGTATTTTGGATTTTTTTTTTTTTTTTTTTTTTTTTACTATTTTTCAAACCTTATTGTCCATAATTTTTTTTAATTAAAATTTTTTAAAATTTGTTTAAAAAAAACGTAAAATGCGGCTTTTTAATGTAGGCATTATGTACAGTTTTGGCCTTTTTTTCCATAATCAACATGTAAATTTATACTCTTTCTGTGATTTTACTAGTTTTATCTGTAATTTCACAAAATAGGGAAGAGCTGTAGAAAAAAAAATTAAAAACAGTTTTAATAAATTTTCTGTGACAAGAACCAAGTGTTTAAAAATCTCACAAATACCAACAAACATCTATAAAATTGTTATATTTTATCAGATTTTAGTAGAGCAAATAAAAAGAAATCAAATACTATAAAATACAAATTACCATTTGCAAATGGACCATTGTAAAGATACAGATTTTTTATTTGGATGGGTTTTTTTTTTTTGTTCATTTTGTTCATTTTTTTTTAGTTTATTGTGTAATTTATTATTTTTTTTTTACAGTTTTACAGTTTGTGTATAGTTTTGGCCTTCTTTTTCAGTTTTTTCAACCAAGTTTCAGTGTTTAAGATGCTAAACCCAAGTGTTTAAGATCTTGCAAATACCAAAAAACATCTAAAAAATAATTGTATTTTTTCAAATTTTAATGCCTTAAAAAAGAGTTCAACTTTAAGGTGAAACACTATAAAAGTACAAATTTATTATTATTATTATTTTTTAATGTAAATATTATGTTTATGTTATGGTATGTAAATTAAGACTTTTACTAATGATTAACTACAGTTTAACACAAAAGCATGCAAAAGAATTTTTGTGAAGAAAACCTGCATTTTTTTTACAGTGTAGCAGATTAAAATCTAAGAAACAGTCTGATGCACTGTAGAATTTACGTTACTGCATTAATGCCACTAATATGCACATTATAAACCGTTAGCTTTCAGTCTATTATCACTTGTTTGTGTGCACCGCTGTGGTCAGTAAGGTGATCTGAGGGCCACAGTTAAGAACACAAACAGAGATAAAAGCAAAGTGCCGAGTCAACACAACAGCTGCAGACGGCTGCATTGTTTGTGAAGAAAAGCCGACGCTGTTGAATTAAGGCAGCTAAAAAAAAAAAGAAAACAACAAAAAAAAAAAACAGCATGGCTTAATTACTGTCGCATAATACCAATTATTTTGTCTCCACACCCTTATCTTAATTACTTCAAAAGACCAACTTCAATTAGGACGTGAAAACTGCATCTAGAACTGGCAGTCCAATCCCCAGCTCCCCACGGAGGCCACGTCACTCAACTACACACACGCACATACACACTCCATCACCCGCGCACGCCGGCCCGAATCTTACCAACAAATTTGCTGATAATTAATTGACATGCCAGGCATAATATTCAGCATAAATAAATGAGCATTGTTCTGAAAAACGAGGATGAAAGCGCAGCAATTAATTCCCTCCTGAATCAGTACAGAGCGAAACAGCAGCCGTCCAAATCATTTCATGTGTGCAAGATTTCCAATGAAATGTCAGCGATTTATCTAATCAGGGCCGTTTGAATTAGAATGATGTGCAGTTATATGTTTCAGAGGAAAAACCAGGTCGTTCCAGACCTCCGAGAGGAGGAACAAGCAGCGACTAATAATAGCTCGACTTGAATTCTACCCACATGGGCTCATGTTCAGGCCTCTTCTTCTTCTGTTGTTGTATTTGCTCAGTTAAAACTCTAAAAGCAGTCGAATCAATCAGTAATATTTCCAGCGGACAGTTACAGAAGAGCTGCTCCTTCCTGGACTTTCCCGTCCATAAATCCTGCATTCATACCGCTGTCACTTATAATGGATTGAATAATTGACAGGAGGAGTTTTGGAAGACGGCTTGTTGGGTAAATGTTGTAAAACTTCGTTTTTGGTTTCCTCAATGGCACCTTAAGTGAACTGAACATCTTAAAATACCTAAAAGTTTCTGATTTTTAACTGGATATTCATTTGCTGCACTGTTATCTTCCATCACTACACCTTTGACATCTGACAGACACAGAAAACAATTTCTAAGGTTACAAATAGGTTCCATCCATGACTAATGATGCAGACGGTTCACTACAGAATTGTAATTTTGCATACAATTTAATAGAGTTAGATTATTTTTAAGTAGATTTGCTAGTTCCTTGTCTAATATCATGCTTTTCTGTATTTAAACTCACTATTTTAGTGCATAACTGACAGTTATTGCAACATGCAGTGCTCTTTGATTGCACAAATGTTGCACTCATGACACTGATTTTATATTTTCTGCCTTCATGGGGTCTGGTAGATTTTTGTTTTGCTGCAAGAGTGCATGTAGCCCAAAATTTTGTGTCCGTGAAGTGGCGATGCTACAAGGATGTACATGTTCCACAACAGTGTGCACATTTGCAAGGAAGTATAGTCATCTGTTAAAAGGTTAAATGTGTAAAGTACGTGTCCACAGAATCCGTCAATTTCTCACATCCCATTCATTGGCTATGTGAAAAGCCTTGCATGCTGGTTGCGTAGCGATGCATTTTGAGTGACATTGCAGCACATCTGCATTACTTTATTTGCATAAAGTAGACTTGACTTCTGGTTTATACAAATTTGGAGCAGGGAGCGGAGGTCTGATACATCGCAAAACTTTAGTAAAACATCTAAACCAGCCATCATTGAACTAAAATGAGAACAGATTCAGCTGCTTATTTCTCACCTCAAATGCTTTCCGAAATACTTTTCGCCAAACTGTTTTCATGATAAAAGAGAAACGTGTCCCCAGGGATGTTTTTTTCCACATGGAAATGCGCTGCATCTGAATATTGCCCGTTGGTGACCGTGTTACTTACGGGCCACTAGCTGGTCACATGACTGAGCTTTAGCTTCAGCTCAGTAGAGCCATTAGACCAACATGTTGGCTCGGTCGCCAACGTTCTCTTTTATTTCCGAAAACAGTTGAGCAAAAAAGTATTTCTGACAGTCTGAGGTGAGAAATAAGCTATGAGGTTGCTGAATCTGTCCTCATTTTAGTTAAACAACTGCTAGTTTAGACATTTCACTAAAGTTTCGCGATGCGTCAGACCTCCACAGTAGAAATCAAACTACTTTATGCAATGCAGCTTGAGATGCATCACAATGCAACCAGCATGCAAAGCGATGCGTTTCACATAGACAGTCAATGGGATGCGAGAAATTGATGGATCCTGTGGACATGTACCATAATGCTCAACACTCTCCATCCTCAATGCCACCATCTTGGCTATGAAGCAGAAGGAACCAAGGAAGCTGTACAAAAATGTGAATTATATACAGTATATCCAAAGTGTTTACAGTGTTGTTCACTGAGTATCACTTTATTTTTGCTGAACAGAAGCACCTCATGAATCTAATATGAAGCCCCATACGTTTAGAATTGGTGATGTGGTGACATGGTGTTGCTGCTTGATTTGCTCCAAACCTGCTGACTAATCAGCCACTCTATCTTCTAATTTAAAGCTTTGTCTACCAGCTTAACACCAAACCATTGTAGACTCTGCTTTTTATTTATTTATGAATCGTCTGCAGAAGAAAATCTCCAATCTGCGTGTCCAAAAGCCACAAAATCTGTAGTTGTACCGAAATGTTACCTAGAAATAGCCATGTCCATCTCTGGGCTTCTTTCAGAGCAGCAATGAACTGTTGACACAGCACTGTCTCATCTTCTAAAAGACCTTTAGTGTCCACTAAGGCTGAGCTGAGAGGGTTTAAGTGTGTGTGCAGGGAGGTGAGGGCGTGCAGGGGAATGGGGGGATACCAGGGATGTGTTTGTGGAGAGATGAAAGGTAATGCGGACCGTCGGGTCACATGTCTGGCTTCATGACGACGAGCTGGAGGAACCTGGAGGTGGAGGGCGGGTTACATGTTGGAGAGACTCTTTCGGTGGGTGAGTAAAGGCGGGAGGCGGAGGGCTGTTCTTGTCCCTGACCCATGTCTAAGTGGCGCTGCAGTGTTTACCGTGAGGAAGGAAGCTGTCAACTGTGTTTGCTCCCATCTCAGCAAGACGGAGCAACTCCTCCACCAGCCCCCCTCCGATGTACAGACATTCGGACACCAGTACGAATCCAAGGACAGAGAATCAGGAGTATTTCTGACTCCGTTTGGTCTGTCAGAGTCGGGCCCAGCGCCGGGCGGAGCGCCGGGCCGAGCGCCGGGCCTCCCCCCTCCAACGACCCAGAGGTGATTGACAGGCTTTCTACTGGAGGTGTAGAGTTTCCTTCTGGTGTAAAGTCCCTGTGGCTCTGCTCCAAAGGGTGACTGCATTCCTGACCAGGTCATGAACTGACCACCTTTACCGCAGCGACCCCCTCCACCTCCACCACAACCACTCCAAACCTCTCAATATCTGCCCCCACCAGGGCTACAGAGCAACCCCAAAATCTAAGCAGATTACACTCACACTGCTCTGACTCAAAAACATGTCTACTCTGTAAAAAAAAAAAAAGAAAAAGAAAAAAGAAATTTGGCAGCTAGGTAAAATAATAATTTTTATTAGCTGTTTTAAAAATAATGAAACAATTTCATTTTTAAATTAAAAATTTAGTTCAAATAATTGGAACTATTTGGAAAATGTAAGTTTTCAACCTTTAATTTTCAATATTTCTTTTGTCAAAAAATATTTATAAAAAATTTAATTTAATCTGTTTTCACTTTAACATGAAAGAGTCTTTTTTGAAAGTTCTTGCCAAAAAAGTCCAATTGAATTAACCAAGATTCAATGTTGGATTGCAATAAGGACGGAAAACTTCCAAGGTTGACCAAATACTGTTGGGTGGTACCGTAATTTTCCTAAACCCAAATGGTTTTCATCCGCGAATTTTATAATAAATTGACATTAATTAAAGAAATCTGTTTTCACTTTGACATTTAACAGTCTTTACATTCTTATCAACCAAGCCAAATTAAATTGACCAAGATTCAATGTTGAATTGCAATAAGGAGGAAAAACTTCCAAGGGGACCAAATACTGTTGGGTGGTAATGTAAGTTTCCCAAATTTGAATGGTTTTCACATTCAAATTTTATAATTAATAGACATTACTTGAAGAAATTAGTTTTCACTTTGATGTGAAAGACTCTTTTTTCAAAATATTCTGGTCAAAAAAGCCAAATTAAATTGACCAAGATTCAATGCTGGATTGCAATAGGAAGGGCAACTTCCAAGGGGATCGAACACTGTTGGATTTTACTCTAAGTTTTCCAAATTTAAATGCTCTCCGCATCCAAATTGTACTTCAGTTGAGTGTGTTTTAGTCAGACTTTTCATGATCTTAGCCTGATGCATTAGCCCTATGTCACCACCGCTAACAGCTACTGTATAGCGCAGCACAGCGGGTCCCTATAGAGTTATTGTCTCTGCGTCTGTTGCTATTGTTGTGCTGGTGGGTGGGGCGGTGATGGTGGTGGGGGGGAAGGATTAATGCACTGTTGTTGTTTATTCGTCTTCTTTTTTTTTTTTTTAAACATTTCCTAGAGCCTATAACCGCTTCGTTTCTTCACACACATACACACTGGCAGATGTAGATCCGCCCAGGCCCAACCCCGGCAGCCTCCAGGCCTACCTCTGGGGCGCCGGCGTGATGAGATGCGCCCGGTTTCCTCCCCACCGCCTGTACTCTCAATCTCTATCTCGACCCCAGCAGAAAGCCAGGGAAATTACGCGCCTTTTCCCTGGAATGTGATTAGATTCCTGATGTTGGCAGCCACACATCTCTGTTTTTTAATTGGGTTCTGAGGCGCGACGAGATTAGCCTCGTGACATCATTGATGGTCTGTTTGTGTGTGTGTGTGTGTGTGTGTGTGTGTGTGTGTGTGTGTGTGTGTGTGTGTGTGTGTGTGTGTGTGTGTGTGGGGTGGTTGGTGGTGTCTGCTGATAAGAGATGGTATGGGGGGTGTCAGGGGGTTTGTGTGGATGAATCCCCCCCACCCCCCACAATGGAGGATGCTTACTAATAGGGTGCATGAGTGTCTTCTCTTTTCTCTACATATATGTTTTTGAGCTCACATATATGCACATATGCATAAAGAGGTATTGTGTTTGCTATAGTTTGCTCACCAGATTGCCATGTTATAGTGCATAAGGCGCTCATGCAGCATTAGTCACATGTCTTTAGCGTCAATTTGGTAATTGTTGCTTCCATAGAAACACTTTAACAGGCTCGCAGCGACCCTCTCTGCTCTCATGTTACTACAACGCAGGATAAAAATCAATAGTTTTGCCACTATAATCCTCAGCTGTATGCTGTTATAATACAATATAATGTATAATCTGTGTCATCTATCTTGTCGTGATGATTTGAGTTTTCCTGGAAATGTTTTTTTGCTTTTTTTGGTCTGTTCAACTTTGATTTGCACAACAGGCTCTCAGTTCCAATGAATAGTTATTTTAAGCTGGATGATTTCCTTTGAAGCAACAAATACCTGGTGAAATATTCAGTTACCTGACAGGTTAGAATGCTTTTCTGTAGAACTTCATCTAGGGTTAAAGGGGTGAGAGAGACAGCATCGAAAAATGTCAACAAGGCGTAAAATCTGAAGCAACCAGTTAGAATCTCATAAAGTAAATGCATCCATAATTCATACAGACGTGAAACAAATACTAGATCTGCAACTAACAACTATTTTAATGGACTATTAATCAGTTTTTCTACATTTATTAATGTGTTGTTTGTTCTATTAAATGTCAGAAAATGGTGAAATCATTGGTTTCCAAAGCCCAAGATGACAAATGTCTTGTTTAGTTCACAACCACAGTCAGTTTAGTACCATCAAGGAAGAAAGGAATCAGAAAATATTCACATTTAAGAGGCTAGAATTAGAGGATTTAGGCTTTTTACTGCTAAAAAATTACTCAAATTGATTAATTGATGATTAATTTAACAGGTCATTGATTCATAGCTGAAGCTCGACCAAATGCTGTTTTTAGTAAATGCTGAATTGTCTAGTCGACTCTTAATACATGTTTATTTCATAATAATTTTGCAATATATAATAAACTCGTGTTTATTTTTGATTTAGATGTCCTTCTTTGATTGTACAGCTGAAAGAGGGCAGCTTCATAGCACCAGCTTTGACCTTCTGAACTCCAAAACCTACCAGTGAGTTTGAAAGGCTTTTTATATTGAAAAAAAATTGCACCATTTATTAGAGCCAGGAACTGTGAAAGCTGAAATAATTGTCACATTTTCACCTTTCCGACAAACATTGAACTAAACATGTGTGACTTTAGGTTTCATCAGGAAAATTTACAAAATCTAAACTTAAAATCATGATAGTTCAACAAATATCCCTTTATTTGGCATGTTATATTTTTCAAAAAAATCAGCAAAAAATAAATCTTTTGTACTGATGACTTTCTGTAAAATACAAAAAATTCCGCATTTCTCAGTGCAACTAAAAAATTATGACTGACTGAACTGCAACCAGCAGTCACATGTCAAAAATTCTCAGACTATTCGACTGAACTGCAGGCTGTGTGTACACACGTATGGAAACAAATGAAAAATGTAAATAATTAAATATTTGTAGCATGTGGAGCTAGCACTTATTTCTTTGCCAGTATTGGTAATACCCATGTGAGATTATATTTATAGTATTATAGCATTATAGTATAATGTTGTATGTGTTGTTTCAGACTTTCATACTGGTGTAAAACAAATAACCTAAGAAATTTTACTTTAACCCTTGGACGCCTGAATTCATTTACAATTAAATAAAAATAACATTTTTTGTGTGCTTTTGCTTTCCAGCTGATGCCAAAATAAGTGGAGATTGTTTATTTATCTATTACAAATAGAACATAGATATATAATAATTAGGCCCCACTCTGACTGGTCCTACTAGAAACCAGCACTTACAAAAGGTTCTGAGGTACATATTGAATATGTACAAACTGGCATTGGGGGAATGGATGCGCTATCTTTGCTGCAGACTGAATGAAAGTGGTATGGGCGTCAAGGGGTAAATATTTTCATTTTTTTATGATTTCTGGCATTATAACTTTGTCATACTACAGAGAAGTTCTGTCTACTTCTAGTCATGGTTGTTCTGTTTCCATAGAGGTGCTGGACTTTATATTGCAGAGAAAAATGAACCCAAAGCGAGTAAAAACATGACAGGAACAAAATAACCTGATTTGAGAGGGTTACTAGCTGCCACTAGCCCAAGATCTGAGAAAAAAGATCCACATTGTGACAAACAGATTCAAAACTGATATTTTTGCCTATATTTTGCCTCATTGCGGTTTACAGGAAGTAGGTGAGAAATTATGACTGTGTCTCCAGAGTGGCATTTAAATTTAAAATCTGGATTTGCATTATGTTCTAGGACTGTTGATATGTATGTTGTGAAAGTGAAAGAGCCTGAAACAGGCGCCACGGGCCGAGAAACTTGAAAGGCAGCCGTCACTGAAGGTCACGGACAGTGTGAACGGGGGCGGTGATGTTAGGGGGGAGTTTGGAGGGTCTCCCACTCCTCACCTCCTCCGTCTCCCCCCTCTCCTCCCCCATTAGCTCGCATCCCCCTCCTCCTCCTGGAGGCCAGAGAACAATCAGCCTGGCGTCTGATACTTCCTGCTCGGCAATAATTACCCCACCTAATTAAAACTTAATTGCTGGCCTCTCCGACCGCCATCTTAAATGAGCAATGGGAGCCGGGGCGGGGGCGTAAGCCTGCTGGGATGTTTGTGTGGACGGCAAATTGGTTTATCCCTATCAGATTCCTCAGTCCCTGGCCCCAGCGCACGCTACTGCACCGCTCTACTGCCCAGAAACAGAAAGAAAAGGGAGAAGGCTTAATGTGATGGAGGCCAGACAAGGCCTAATGAGATCTACGCTTTTATTTTTTTTCCTCCCCTCCTCACTTCTTTAAACCACTCTTTCATGCACAGTTTCGATTAGTTGGCTTTAAAAAAAAAGGAGCCAGTCTGGACAGGTTGTTTTTGGTTTTTTGATGATGGTGATGATGAAAAGTTAAAAGAAGAAAAGGCTGGAGGACAAGGGGGAAAAGGGGAGAGGCAGAATAAGAGAGACAAGAGAGATAAGGAAGTTAGGATTCATGGCCCCACTGCAAAATCATCATGGGGTAAATGAAAGAGGAAATGCTGCGTTAATCGCTATGGATTCTCATAATTTTTACGATTAAATTTCATAATTGACTAATGGCCAGCTGCGGCTTACATTACACACAGGATAAATACATCACATTAAACATGCAAGCTGAGAGGAGATGAGTGGAGATGGATGGAGCTGATATGGACAGGATGGATGGATGGATGGATGGATGGATGGATGGATGGATGGATGGATGGATGGATGGATGGATGGATGGACAGGGGATGAAATGGAGGGAGCTTGGCAGGACATGAGTGACAAAAGTAAAAGGTATAAGAGCGATGGAGGTAAAAAAAAAAACAAAACAAAACCATGAGATAGATGTGGAGGGAAGCCGGATTCTCTGGGGGGTATTAGGCCGGTTGCCAGGTTTGTGTGTTTTTCCTGCCCTTCTTCCCTCTTGAACCACTTTTGCCTCCACCTTTTCTTCATCTTGGGGAAACAAGGCGCTTGTGATGGAGCAGATAGCAGGAGGGGGCGAAAGGGAAAGGAGGTGGATTCGGCGACGGCGACGGAGAGAAAGTTGGAGGGTGATTAGAGAGAGATGACAGGTGACATCCATAAAGGGATTACGGAGCAGGCCTCAAAGACAGGGCCCTAATCCTGGCTTTGTACAGGCACAGATAAACAGCTCCACTGATGGCTTGCTCTCTTAAAAAGTGAACATGAGCTACACAAATAACTTCCTAATTCCCCCTTTGTAGAAGTGAGTGCACGCTACAACACAAATAAGTTCCTCCTAATTCTTCCTTTGTACGAGTGAGCCCCGAGAAGCGCAAAATAACTTGCTCTCGAGGTGTTTGTGAACAGGATGCTCTCGGCGCGAGGCGAGAGTCACCGCGGGTGTTTGTGGGCCCCACAAAGTGTCAATATGTGTCTTGGAAAGTGTGCGATTGTACTCGGCTTGTCGAGACTTTTGAGAGATTTACAGCCTCCGTGTTGACGTGAAAAAAAAGAAAAAAACTCTCTGGAAAGAGAATTAAAGTTGGAAAAAAATGTTTTTTTATGTTTTTTGTATTTGGCTTTTTGAAAGTGCAGCAGTACAGGAACACACACACATACACACACACACACACACACACACACACACACACACACACACACACACACACACCCGATTGTCAGTTTGTGGTCTAATTAAGCGTTACCTTAAAAACAGAGAGGGAGAACACACACACACCACACACACCTGTGCTCCACAGACAGGAAAGACCACCAACTGAAAGTCTGGTTTCCCATGTAGGCGTGTGTGCACATGTGTGTGTCTGTGTGTGTGTTTGTGCGACTAAACTCAGCGGACTGCATTGACTATTTGTGCACAGAGTTACTGTACTGCACAGACAGTAGAGCTGCATGTTCTGATTAATCATGTTTCTTTGCTTTTTAACGCAGTAAATTTCACAAAACGGAAGTTGATATTATTGTATTGCTCTTTTGTGTAATTTTCTTCTTTTTTAATTATCAAAATGTTCAAAATATGTTATAAACTGAAAAATCTACATATTTCAAACATGAAATCATTCTTGTGTGGACCCAAATATAATTCAAACAATAATACAAATGATTATTCTTAAACAAAAGGACCAAAAAAATGTCAGAAAAACACAGATTCTTATACGGGTCATTTTAGGCCCACTTATGGAAGAGTGTAGGGTCCAATCACTCGAGCAATGAAGGGTTAATGTTAGGATGCAGCTTCAAGCACATAAGTAAAGTTGGGGATGTGAATGTGCATCGTAGTGATAAAAGTCTGACAACAACGTTACATATTGTGCCCCATAAAGGGTAAATATCTTGGAATATTTTTGGATTCTGGTGCATTTAGCACTAAAGCCTGTCTGTAGACCTGTTAAAGCCTCGGTTTGTCACTTTCAGACAGTTTTCCCAGCTAACACTGGTTGTTGAGATTTCAGACTACGTGCTACTCACTTATTTGCCAGCTGTCCTCCCAGTGTCGGACCAGTCGTAGCTGCCAGATAGCGTTTAGATTACAGGAGGCCACTTATCAGAGCGACTGTGATCTGCGCTGGGCTCCCTCTGGCCTTCTCTTTCTTCCTTTTAAAATACTCACAACCCAATCTCCATCTGCTATTTCACACTTCCCCTTTCATCGCCCTCCATTACCTGGTAATGAACACATCGTCGCTCTTTTCTTCATCCTTCCCCTGTTAAGTTCATGCAAATTCGGCCATAGTCTCCCTCGTCTGACTTTGGTGGAGGTATGAAAGTGAAGGAGGGCAGGAGGGGAGGTCTGACTAATGACTTCATTTTCTCTTTCACGGCCTCTTTGCGGCGGGATTCCTCCCCCGAAGCGCCCGACTTGGGCGACACAGATACTTTAATGAAAGGCAGAGGCATGACTAGATGTGTGGGATTGATGCAGAAGCAGGTCAAGCATTGATTGAGACGGTTTATTTTTGACTTTTTTTCCCCCTTTTTTTGTCAAACGCATTGATACCGAGAGAAGTTGAGTGTGGGTGTGACCGGGGAACGGGATGGAAAATAAGCAAACAGACACACACTCCGCCGTCACACTGCAGCTGCTACACACACCTCAGCCCCCTCTAATAATCCGCTAATCCTGTTTATCATCAGCCAGCTTCTTCTTAGTGCGAGCGATACATGAGAGAAATCACACTCACAAACACACTCCAATGTGCAGAGCTGAGATACAGTATAAATACACACATCTCTATTTCTTGATTTCTTCCTCAATCTTCGCTCCATTTTTTTTTCCCCACTATTTTTCCACTACGCTCTGTTATGCATCAGTTACACATCACAATCCCACATCAATGCCCAGCCTCTCGGAAATAGGAGTGGTTGCTTCTTGCTTTCAGTGACTGAAGAGTTTCGCTAAGCTTCCCTCTCCACATTTAACTCCACACACACAAAAATAATACAGGAAAATCATGAAACCTCCTTATGGAACGCTACAAATAAATTTGGGCCTTAAACTACAGCTGAACTTTTTCTTCCCTCCCAAATAAAAAACCCCCCACATTTTCTACAATATTCCAGTCCTGAAAATAGGAATATTAAGGTATAATCGCAGATGATCCAAGCTTAAGCAGGCAATAAATCTATATTTTTCGCATTTCTCTTTTGGGGATGCTGATTCTAGTAAAGGGCTAAGTAAGTAAGTTGTAAATATGGCCATAATCGCTGTTTTCTCGTTTCATAAGGTAATCTGCGGCGCTTAAGGGGTCATTGGAGGAGCTGAGGTTTACTCCAGCCGAGCATTGTGCAGCATATCTTTGAAGGAAAAGACAGCATGTGGAGGGAACAGGAGGAGGGAAACGCCTCAGTTTCAAGAAGGCAAGAAGTGGATCAATGCCGGATGATGCTGCTGTGACTCAATGAGAGTTTGGTGACCTGCAAAAGTTTAGAGAAGCAGAGTTTGAGTTGGAGTGAAATACAACGTCAGGCGTGCTTGTGAAAGTTGTAAATCGGTGTTCCCTGAAGTGAAAGAGTTTTGAAAAGTATTCAAAATGACTGAAAATGTGCAACATCAATTATAAGTTATAAGGCTGCACAGTGGAATGGTGGTTAGCACTTTCACCTTGCAGCTAGAAGATCCCCGGTTTGCATCCCGGCCTTCCCAGGATCTTTCTGTGTGGAGTTTGCATGTTCTCCCTGTGCATGTGTGGGTTTTCTCCAGGTTCTCCAGCTTCCTTCCACAGTCCAAAAATATGCTGAGCTTAATTGATTATGCTAAATTGTCCATAAGGGTGAATGTGAGTGTGATTGTTTGTCTCTATGTGTAGCCCTGTGATAGACTGTTACCTGTCCAGGTGTCCCCTTCCTTCACCATAAGTCAGCTGGGATAGACTCCAGACGCCTGACACCCTAATGAGGATTAAGCAGCGTATAGAAATGGATGGATGGATGGATGGATGGAAGTAGAAGTTATTCAGTGTGCACTGTTCCCTCTAAGCTGCGCGCGTGCGCAATTGCGCACTGCTGACATGGTCTCCGCGCACAGAAAATCTGCGCTGCGCACAAAAAAAAATCCAACCTAAATTGTAAATAAAATAAACACGTAATAATTCATTCTGTGCTACTTTTCAGTGTGAGTCAGTGAGTGACGGTGACTGGCTGCTGCAGCCAATGATGCGATTCACATACGTATTTACCATAGACTGTACATAATGGTATTTACGCAGCTCATCAACGTCAGGCGTCCTTATGTGCAGCCACCGTTGTTCTCACAGATATGAATGAGTAGATAGGACACGCCCCTTTGAGCTGCGTGCTATAGCGAGGCTAAGCTAGTGGGGGCAAAGATTCAGTGCATTCCGTTGATGTAGACGGCGTGAAAACGGAAACAACAAGTATGCCGGCTCACTGTGCTGCATACAGTTACACACTACGTCGTACGATTGAGACAAGGAAACTTGGAATGACTTTTCATAGGTAAGAATATTTTTTGGATCTTTTTTCATTATGAAATCTTGTTGAGAGCTTCCAGTCTATGAGAGCTAACTAGTTAGCCACTAGCAAAACGCTAAGGCGAGCTAGCAGCTTGACAAGCAAATACCAGACGATTAGTAGTAGCTGTAGTATAGTTGTACAAGCAGTAGTAGTAATACTAAAAGTACAAGCAGCAGTAGTAGTATAAACAGCTGTTAGAGTCGTAGAAGTAGTATCAGCTTTTGTAATAGTATTACAAGTTGTAGTAGCAGTGCCAGTATCAGCAGCAGTAGTGAGTACTATCACTACTACTAGTAGTTGTCACATTGCTATTACTACCACCAATACTACCAATAGTAGTTATAAAGCCTCACTCATGTATATCCAGATTACCATCTATGTTCTTCCTCCAAACCCATTTTATGATTGGGATTACAGGCAGTTCTTTAGGACTGCTCTCAAATAATTGAAATGTTACTAAACAAAGTTATACTTATCAAATTAAATAGCTCTGGTCTCCAGTATATTGGCGAATTCGGTTCTTTGTACTTAATTTATTAGCATGATTTCTTTTTAATATGTTGTGTACAGACTTAATTACTTCTCTGTCTACTTTTCTTACTCCATGTAGGTTTCCCAGAGACTATGGGTTGAGGAGGAAGTGGAAGTTTGTCGGCTTAGACCCGGTGTCATTCCATCAGTGTTAAACTTCCCGGCTCATCTTGGAAGAGTACGTGCCAGAAAGACCACGACCAAGCAGCCTTGAGATCTTAGGCAGCGTCTCCCTGAGGTGGGTGTCAACAGTGTTCACAGTCAGGTCTGTGGTAATCCTGTCAAAAAACAAAACAGAAAAAAATCTAGATTATAAATCAACATGTAACCAAAGCACTCTGTGTATAACGTCATAGTATAGGATGTAGTTCAGAAAATGTCAAAGTATAGTATGCTTTACTCAAGAATAACATAGTATGGCCTGTAGTTCATAGTACAGCATGTTGACAAGAAAAAAAAAAAAAAACATAGATTATTATGTGGTTCAAAAATTGCAAAATGATAGGATGTTGCTTAAAATTGTCATGTATGATATGTGGTTCAAAAAATGTCATAGTGCAGTATATTGTCAAAATAGTATGTAATTCAAGAAAACATCAGAGTATAATCCATCCATCCATTATCTATACACCGCTTAATCCTCATTAGGGTCGCGGGGGGGGCTGGAGCCTATCCCAGCTGACTCAGGTGAAGGCAGGGGACACCCTAGACAGGTCGCCAGTCTGTCGCAGGGCTACATATATAGACAAACAAGCACTCTCACATTCACACCTACGGGCAATTTAGAATAATCAATTAACCTCAGCATATTTTTGGACTGTGGGAGGAAGCCGGAGTACCCGGAGAAAACCCACACATGCACAGGGAGAACATGCAAACTCCATGCAGAAAGATCCCGGGAAAGCCGGGACGCGAACCAGGGACCTTCTTGCTGCAAGGTGAAAGTCCTAACCACCACGCCACTGTGCAGCCCTCAGAGTATAATATGTCATCTAAAAAATGCCATAGAATAATATTTCATTGCACAAGTAAAAGTATAGTAACTTTTAAAACTGTTCGAATTCTTATATGTTGCTAAAAAAAACAAAAAAAACACAAAAAAAGGTCACAGTAATATGTCAATTAAAAAAGCCTATAGTATAGCATGTCGCTCTAAAAACGTCACAGTATAGCCTTTAGTCCACAGCTGTCAGTAGGTGAGGAGCAACACAAAAACAGTCCAAACGCTGGTTTCCAGAGGGTTAGACGAGTATTTATTTGAAAGAGGAAGTTTACAACAACACAACATGTGAGGGGGTTAAAAACAAATGGGTGTTAGTAAAATAAAAATAAATAAACAGAACTAAAAGTGAACTTCATGTTGACATTGATGGACATTCCAACCAGGAACAAAGTAAAAGATAATCAATACGAAAAAAACTCTTCCTGTTCACCTCTTAAAACCCAAAAACACACCGCAGTAGCTCCCTAAACTAAAACTACTAATGGGTTCCCTGTTTTCCTTTGTGAACAATTCAAAGGTCCCTCTCTATCTCCCCACACATCCACCAACCACTGGAACACATCTCCAAAGTTCTGCTGGACCAGCTCTGCTTCCCCTCAGAAGAAGTGCTGCCACCTGCCAGATGAAGGAGCCTTTTGAGAGGCAGCTGGCATCGTGATTGGACTGTACTTTGGTCTGTTCCAATCCAGCTTCAGCTCCAGAGACGGCAGGCGGGACGAGTCAACGGAGGCCGGATGGACGAAGGCATGCAGCTGAGTACAATCCAGAAAACAACAGAGGAGGAGTGCAGCAGCCCAGAGCCAGAACAACCAGAGTAGCATCGTATGTCTCTTAGAAAACATCATAGTAGAGCCTTTGGTATGAAAAAACACCATCATATACATCGTATATTGTACAAATAACAAGTCAAAGGAAAGAGACATACATTGTAGAATTGTAGTAATTGTGGGCTGACTGATTTACTGATTATCAGTATTTTATTTTTTACTGATTTACGGTAATAAATACATTTAAAAATGGTGCTACTTTGGCTCTGAACCTTTATCTACCTGTGGTCGCTCTGTCTTCTGGAGTGATTTGATTGGTTATACGTCACGAATAAAACTCCTTTAACTTAACATCTGTAAACAAAACAAAAACGTATCAACAAAGTTTTCTGTTAAGAGTTTGTGTTCTAAGTTTAACTCAAGATTTTAAATACTTTCATTTACTGCAAATGAATATCTACTCCAAATGTCTCACTAATAATCATCATCAGCCTTAAAAACCCACAAAACACCCCTCTATACTGGACCACACTTAGTACAGTCTGGTTCCCCCTTCTATAAATCTGCTTGGAATCTTCCACTTCCTGTTTGTCAAAGTGGCCTTCTACCTGGACAGGTTTTGTTGGAGCTCATGCAACAAACATTTTGGGTAACTGCACTTTAATATGGATGGATGATACTGAATTAGAGTCTGTTTTAATGAGACTGAGTTAAGATGTGTAGCTCTGTCATTAAATAGGAAATTATTTCTCAGAATTCACAGAGAAAAGTCTGAAATGTTTGCTAGGTTAGCGTCCCACATGTTCTTTGGCTCAGCTAAAGCTAACTCTCTCCAACTTCTGGATCTCTTGAGTTGCTTGTTGTTAAAATATCTTGCTAGAGGTGCTGAAGCTCAGAAAGTCTGAGATGTTTGTTCAGAATAAGCTCATTCTCAAGTCTGATCTGAACTGTCCTCTTTTATTTGAACTTTCCCTAAACTTAGGAGTTAATGACAGAGCAGCACATCCAGACTCAGTCTCATTTATGTAGAGATTAAACTTCAGTGTCATTCATTGATGTTAAAGTGCAGTTTTTCAAATGTTTGTTGCACATGCTCCCGACCAAACCAGTCCAGGTGGAAGACGATGTGAAGAGAAAGCTCCAGAGGACGAATATCACACATTTCCGTTGGAAATAAATGTCCTTTAATTAGACATTGTCATGCAAAAGTTGGATTTCCCTTTAATGATGTTCAAATCTTTGTTGAGTGTTTTGTTGATGTTGGTTTCTAAATGTTTTTTGACACTCGGCCCCAAAGATTAAAACCTTTTACGGCTCACAAGCTGCAACAATTCACACATTATCAACTATCTTTCTGACTAAACTAAGATAAAAAGTGAAAAACTGCCTGATTCCTGCATCATGAATGTAAATCTTTTTGGTTTTTATGACAGTAAACTGAATATATTTGGGTTTGACATTTTATAAACCAAAACAAGAAATGAATTACTGGAGAAAACAATCAACAGATTAATGGACAAAGAAAATGTGTTTTCCAACATATATGGCTGAATTACTCCAACATTACAAGATACATACAATTTGAATTCTATTTTATTTATATAATGCCAAATACAGGTCAAATTGTCTCAAGACACTTTATTTTTATATTTTTTGTCATATTTAAAATATGACAAAGTAAGAAAGCTCTTGACTAATCCAATTTATTACTTAGTTTTTAAGAGACTAATGGACAACTAAAATAACTTTCTCCACTAAAACTAATAAACATGAGGTCAAATAGAAGGAAGAGTTTTAAATACTGCAGTCCCACGATGACAAGAATAAAGTTTGTCAACAAAAAGTAAATCTGCTGGTGGATTCCATGAAAGTCCTAATAAATGATAATAAAGTGTGATACTAAAGGTTTGTGGTGCTAAAAATGTCAAAGATATCAAGTTGAACATGTGGATGGAGGTTGATAAAAGTTGACCTTCTTTCATTTCTCTGGAGCGACTCCATGGATTTTATGGATGGTGGTTAAAGACCTGCTCTTCTAGTGGTCTTCCTTCTAGTCTCTGTAAAAGGTCAGTCCATCCTGGCTGACTTCAACACCTCTTCATGACAAGTTGTTCTGCCTCTGACCTGGTGGAAACTCCAGAAACTGGGGAAAACCTGTGGAGACTCGAGGAACTCGTGGAGACTCGAAGAACTCCTGGAGACTCGAAAAACTCGTCGGGCGGGGGAAGGTGTGGTGGGGGAGTCTGGGTGGAGTCAGGGCGGAGAGTAGGCGGGGAGGTGGGTGGCGGACTCCCCCCCCTCTACTCCCCCCACCTCCCCGCCTACTCTCCGCCCTGACTCCACCCAGACTCCGCCTTGGCTCCACCCATGTGGTCACTTGAGGAACTACGATGCCAAAGGGACGACGAATTTATTTCTTTTCATCTGATCTGTAGCTCAGTGAGTTAAGGATTTGCCTATGGAGCTGCAGGTCGCTGGTTCAAGACCAGACCCTTCTTAAACTTTTATTAAAATCCTGACAAAGACAAAGAAAGAAAAGTGCCACTGGCGGGTCTCGAACCTGCGACCTTCCACTCTGTAGTCTCTCCTCTTATCCCCCTGAGCTACTCGCTCAGATACTAATTCTTCTTTTTTTTGCGCATTTATCATCTATTTTTTGTCGTTTTTTGAGTTTTTTTTAACTTGAGTCTCGACTTGACCGTTTTTCTCAGGAGGCTGGACTTCAGCCTTTGTGCTGGAGGGTGGAACCCTCAGTTCCAAGACTTTCCAAAGCCTCCACACCTCCCGAGTCCTCAGGACCTGAGCTTTCACACAGTCTGAGGGCTGAAATTTTCAAAGTCCCACAGTAGTTCTCTGTTAGATTGAACTTCCAGACAGTCCAAGGACTGATATCTTCTAAGTTCCTGAGTAGTTCTCTGTTAGTTTGAACCTTCAGACAGTCTGAGGACTGAAATGTTAAAAGTTTCTCAATAGTTCTCTGTTAGTTTGAACCTTCAGACAGTCTGAGGACTGAAAACCTAAAAGTTCTTCAGTAGTTCTCTGTTAGTTTGAACCTTCAGACAGTCTGAGGACTGAAATTTTAAAAGTTTCTCAGTACTTCTCTGTTGGTTTGAACTTTGTGGTTAACAGAAGCCTTAAAACTTGTGACCATGAGTCTTGATTTCACATTTAGATCATCCATCTGAGTTCTTCTCAGACCTTCACCTGTGGGTTTTTTAGAAATCTTCAACAAACTTTGATTCTCTTCACTGAACAGTAAAGTTTGTGGAGATCAGAAGGTAACATTAGTTTGATCGATGCCTTCAACTACTAGTAGACTTTATCTGGAAAGCAGTTTTCTGAAATGAGTTCTTAGTAAATCTGTCCACAATCAAACCAAGAACATAGAAAGAGGAAATGTTTGAAGAAACAACTTGATGTTTTCGTTTCAGACTAGAAAACGCTTTAAGACTTTATCTGTTTTTGCTCTTTTTGATCGTTTTATTGTCTCTTCCGTTTAATTTGATCTTCTAAAGTCTAACTGGTGTCTTTTCAAATGTTTTGTCTTTAGTTTGATTCTTCTTAAACGTTTAGTTTTACTCTTTTCTCACCTTTTATTCTTTTCTAATGTCTGATTTGATTTCCAAATGTTTTGTCTTTTTAATGTTTGTTTTTTCAAATGTTTTATCGGCTTTAGTTCTTTTTCTTCCTTTCCCAATATTTAATGTTTCGATTAAATCTTTAAGGTTTTTCTTTTTAAATGTTTTACCACCTTTTAATGTTTAATTTTCTTTTTAAATGCTTCATTGTATTTTCTGTTTAATTCCTATTTGAAGTTTTATTGTCTTTAAGATGTAATTTTCTAATTAAACATTTAATTTTTTAATTAAATGTTTTGTCTTTTTAAAGGTTTAATAATCCAATTAAATGTTTTGCATTTTTAAAAATGTTTAATATTCTTCTTGTTTAAATGTATTTTTTAAATGTTTAATTATGGAAAATATTTTATCTGTAATTTTTAATATTTGTATTTTAAAAATTTTGTTTAATTCCATAATGACATGTATTGTATCTTGTTGAATTATCTAATTCAATATTTTGTCTGTTTAATAGAGGTAAACATTAAATACAATTAAATTATATTAAACAAACAAAATATTGAATTAGATAATTCAACAAGATACAATACATGTCATTATGAAATTAAACAAAATTTTTAAAATACAAATATTCAAAATTACAGATAAAATATTTTCGATAAACATTTAAAAAAAACAATTAAACAAGAAGAATATTAAACATTTTAAAAAATGCAAAACATTTAATTAGATTATTAAACCTTTAAAAAGACAAAACATTTAATAAAAAAATTAAATGTTTAATTAGAAAATTACATCTTAAATTTCTTAAATCTTTTTAATAATAAAACTTTTTAAAAGTTTTATTGTATTAATTTTTTTCCTTTGATTTTATTGCTTTTTGTTATGTAGTTTATTTCTTTAATCTTGTTTTTCTGTCAAGTTTTTAACCCCAACCTTAAGAATGAAACAAACCCTTAAATCACAATGAAAATACTTTTGTTGTCACAATCATGAGTTACTCAATTATTCACTTTATCAATTCAACTTTATTTGTTTAGCACCTTTTACACAGATGACAAAACTAAACAAGCAAAGAGAAAAAAAACTGCTAAAACTATTATTAAAACTCAAAAACATATTTTTTAAAAAAAGATTTAACATGGTAATAAAAATGTGTTGTGTCCAGGGGATGGAGGGAGTTTATTGAAGTCTTCTTGGGCTCACATGGGGAATCATTTAAAATATAAACTTGATATTCAATCTAAGGAAACTGGAAACTGCAGAGCGACAGAAGAAGCAACAATATCTCCTGTTTTCTCCTTTAATGAGTCGACTCTTCTTGTGCTTTCAGACCAAAGAACTACAGATTCTTCACAACCTGCTCAAACTCTTGGTACAGGACCTCACCACACGGGTCAAGAAGGTTTCTGTCTCATTTCTACTCTGAAGCTCACCTTCTCCTGCTCAAACTGCTGACAAATGTCTGCTGCTCTAAAGTCTGGTCTCCAGAACTTCCTAAAAACTCTCAAAGTCTCTTCTGCTGCAGGTTGCTTTGTAGAACTGTTCCAGAAAACCTCACTAAACCACATGGAGGAGCCTCAAGATAGTCGTCCAAATGAAACCATACAAAAACCAAACTAGCACAACCCAAACACTAAAGTCTCCTGCAGCCTACCAGAGAACCTCTGAGAACAGAGAATCAGGACAGGAACTCTTACCTTCTGGACAACCAACGCTGGTTCACAAACAAGAATACAGAATGTGTCTGACCAAAAACCTCTGAAGACTCACTACAGCCAAGATACAGACACAACTCAGCTGCAACAAATCCACTAATCACTGCACACATTAGCACCATGTGCTAACTGTGGCTAAAGAACCACATTTACCAAGACAACTATCCAGTACAAAGCCCTAAAACACACCAAGAAACACATTAAAGATGATTTTACTGCTGGAAGCTGCAAGCCAGCGCCTAAAGAACAAAGTAAGCAACAGAACCAAACCCGGTTCTGTGGTGAAGAGAAGCAGAGGAAATGTTTGTCTGCAGCTAAATAAAGCAGGAAGACACTGAGCTGCTCAGGTGTTCCTGATAACACCAAGGTGCTCAGGTGTTCCTGATAACACCAAGCAGCCACCTGGACAGCCAATAGGAACACAGCTTCCTGGAAGTCCAGAGGGCGGGGTTAGTGAAGGAAATTTAGTTTAAAGTTGAAGCATAAAGTTAACAAAGAAAGTTGAAAACCACCTTCTGATCCCTGAAATCTCTGAGTTTTCACACAAAGAACACCTGAACATGTCAAACTGGTTCCATAGTAGAACCATCATTGTAAAAATGTCATAGTATGGTGTGTTGCTCAAAAAACATTAGGACCCGGCTGTCAGGGGACAAACATGTAAGAAACATGAGAACAGAGAGAACCCAACCAGTAGGTCACAGTTTATCATCATCTAATCATCTCCTGAAGTCCATATGGTGAGAGACATCAGTATCTGGTTGTTCATTTACCAGAGGATGCTTATAATCATGCTGATGTGGTCTGTACTCTACAGTATTTTAGTGACTCAATAAATGCCTAAGTTGTTTTTTTTTAAAATGCTTTTTAGTTTTTAATAAACATCTAACAGCCTTTATGTAATTAATAAATGGCCTTTGCTTATCTTAAGAAAAATTCACTCAGAACTCTGATATGTTAACAGTACTAAATAAATCAATAAATACATGCATACACACAAAAATAAGTTAATACATTAACTGTGTTTAGATAAGATTTAGATTTTTAAAAAAAAGTTGTTTATGTTTTTGCAGAATCCAGTATTGCTCACTGGTTGGTCATTACATTTTATTAGTTTGATTTCACTGTTTAAAATGATGCCACCTCTTTTCAGACAGAACCTGTGATAATAAAACAATACAAAATTTTTAGTTCCGTGTTAATAAAGCACTTAAAGCTTTAAGTATGGCTAAATGCTTTTTTCAAAATTAAATATATCACTCCTTAGGTGGTAGTGGCCCCAAGTTCAGTAAAGTTGGAAAGATATTCACAGATTGGGACTTCCAGCATCAATAACTCATTAGATATAGGTTGTCAAAACATAAACGGTGCCTCTTTCCCATTGTTGCAAGGCAGACAATGTGCTACAAGCCCAGTTTTATCAAAAGTAGCTGTCTTTCAAGCTACAGGAATAACATTGGTGTCTATGGAGTGAACAGGGTCCGTCTGCAATTTGCAAAACCGCTGCAACAGTAAAGAGAGACAAATATTCAATAACTTCACTCTTATACATTGTAGTGTCACTAAAATCACTGCAGCCTTCAACTGGCTCCTGTTGACAAAGAGTTTTAACAGAAATGTAAATGCTGTAATTTGATTCTTTTAATGAACCATGTAACTTGAATGGATGTGATGCTGGTGTGACCACAGTGCACACGTCTGATGTTGCTCACAGTGGTCCAAGGGACGCTCAGGGAGTTTGTGTGTTTGCTCACACTCAGGAAAAATTACAGGGAACATTGTCAGTGTGGATCAAAACATGTTTTCTGCAAGTCAGCAGCTGCTGTCTTTGCCAATACTGCAGGTCCTCGGTTTATGACCTCCACGACCTACGGTGTTTCGTGGTTACGTCGTCATCCCCCATAAATTTATTCAGAAAGTCTTGTTCCATCATTCCGATGTTCGGCGTTTGCAACGTTAAAACAAATTGTGCATGGGAACTACTTGGCGATGGGAGCAGACGAATACGTCGTCATGCAGCGCGATATGAGGAAGACGGCTTTGTTTACATTCGCCGGTTGTACGCCACATTGGATTGTGCTACATTCACTTTCTGTCATTCGTGTTGTTTTTTTGGAAACTTTTTGCCCTTCATTATGGCTCCCAAGCATAAGTCAGACTTTTCTGATATCACTACTTTGAAGAAAAGGAAATCTGTCTCCATGGAAGAGAAATTAGACATAATAAATCATTTGGAAAAGGGCGAAACACTGACAAATATTGGCTGGTTGCTTGGCCTGAGTGGCCACTGTGTTAGCGTAGGTGAGTGACAGAGGTACTTACCTACATATAAGAGTTACAACTTACGGTGAAAGTCGCTCCGCAGGAACAGAATTCTGACGTAGGTTGAGGACCCCCGTATTGTGTCATGATGAATGTTTATTTATAGAGTATTATAACAGAGTGTACAGCCATGGAGGAGCTATAGTAAAACATAATCAGGTTTCTATTCTTTCATGTAACATTTAGGATATTTTATGTTTCGTGTTTTCATTTAAAAGCAAATTAGATCCATTTTCCTGCAACAACTACTTTGTCTAATATTATTGCTGCATATTTTTGAATATTTCGTTATTATTCACACTGTAAGAACTCATGATTTTTTTTAAATCATTTTTACTTGTAATTTTTTTTTTAAACAATTTGCTGTTATTTTACATATTTTCATTGTTCTTGCTGGTTCTAATTTACAAATGTTTTCTTAAAAAATAAAATAAAGAACAGTATCTAGAACATCTAGTAAAATCATACACGAACTATATTTAAAAAAATTTAAAAACTGACCAAAAATGTCATTAATAATGTCATCAATAATCTGTATTTCTTTTTTTCATGGTAATTTGTTCTTTAACAACAACTGACTGTAAAATGACACTATTTTTACTGTATTTAAATGAGCAAAAATTATTGTTATTTTACAGATATTTTATATTATTTGATGGCTATTTTTTGTGTGTTCTACTGATTGAAAATTGGTAAATAATTTTTAACTTTTTTTAAACTCATTTTTTTTTTAAATTTTAAACAATATTAAGCACAATCACAGGAAAAAGAAGTATTAATTTAAACTGGCCAGAACTTTACGTAATCCCCATGCAACAAAAAAAAGTTGTGTAAATCATAAACATAATTTTGCTGGTTTTTTAAAAAAGAAGTGTAGAGGAATTAGCAAAATCCAGCAAAAAACTGTCATTATTTTTTACATGATATTTCTTTTTATTGTCACATTTTTTTGAACATCACAGTATTTTTTTTAACATATCTTTTCTTGTATCTTTGCTGTTATATTTACATTTCCTGAGTCTTATAACCAGTTGCGTACTACTTATTGACTACACTAACTCATACTATAGTAGACTCTATAAAGTTAATAAGCCACTGTCAGCTGGTACTAGTGAAGAAATACCAAGCAAAGTGGACTCCCAGTTTGATCCAAAGCAGTCATTTCTGGTAGACTAGTAGCTTAATTTTTTGCATATAGACATTTTATGACTCATTTCTGTGAATAAACAGAATACTGGTCTGTTTTTGCATTTGCAGAGCAGATATCTATCGTGAATATGCACTACTTATACACCCATTTAATGGATTGTAATGGAAGCATTGTGTTGCAGCCTCTACCCCTCATCCAGTCTGCAAACATTATGAATCCAGTGTAGCCTAATCTCACAAGATATTTCCTTTATTACCCTTTCTGAAGTGTTCCTTTCTGACCCCATAAGGTTCCTCCATAGTGGCAATAATGTGGAACCTCTATTTCTAGCATGTTAACGTGTTTATTTGTATGTTAGACATCACTAAAATGTCAGTTTATTACGAGGGTAAACATGCTTGTTACAAATATGATCGCAGTGCAGTGGTCAAATGTTTCATTTTGGAACAAAGTGAACCAACTCAACGTTGATCCACTCTGGACGGTGTAAAGTGTGATATAAAGTGTGTCAGTTTAGCACCAAATTAGCATCCTCTCATTTAGTAATTTACACCAAGTCCCTGTCAGACTTTCCTCTATTAAATGACGTTCCCTCTGCTCTGCTCCTCTAATTAATGTGAGTGATGGCCGGACAGCAGGTGAGATGTTTAGCGCAGCTATCTGTCGCTACCATCAGCACCTACTTCATGACAAATTACACCCACGATTTGACCAGGATAGATGGAGGAGCAGATAGAACTGGGAGAGGAAAAAACATTTGGAGGAGATGAACGGCATCGACTTGTATTTTTTAGTTTGTTTTCTAATGTGTTTTCTCTTGACGCTTTGACACTTTGATGTCAGTCCAAGTGTGCGCAGGGGCCAAAGAGGCCTCGGGGAAGCCGAGGGGTCTGGTCACCGAGGGCTACCTATAAACACCGGGGGGCCGTTCCATTTCCTGAGCTCAGGAAGCCCACTTTTGAGGAAGCTCTGTGGGTTCGATTTCTCTCATTTCCTCCTGTGACACCGTTCCTGGCTGGAGTGCAGGAATGCAGCCGGGGAAGCACCTCGGACACTTCCTGACTCTGAGAAGTAAGACATCAACACAGAAGAAGAAGAAGAAAATGGATTAATTTACTGCGGCTGGAACCTTGAGGTGAGATGCAAAGTGCTTCACAATCAGCATGTGTACTCAGTCGCAATTATGCTTCCGAGATACTTTCCTAAACTTTAATAAGTGAAAAGGGAGAAGGCAATACGGTGTTAAATACAGCACATGGAGCATCTAAGCTGACATAACCCTATTATACACACATACACAAACCGTCACATACACATTTCTTGGACACACACACACACACACACACACACACACAGTAATTTCCTCAGATGGCCTGTAATCTTGCAGGCCTCCATCTCGGCGGCTTAGCCCAGTGGACTGGGGCGGCCGCTGCCAGCTTTCTGCCCGGGGCGGGGGGCCCGGAGGGGGGTGCACAAGGGAGCCGCGGGGCCTGGAGGAGCCCCACATGGATTGTATTTGGGAGCCTGAGGCATGAAATGGAATAGGTTTAATCTGTTATCACCTGCAGGGGAGTGTCGGGGCCAGTCACTGACAGACACAGCGGCTGAGGTGGCGGCAGCGGTGGTTGGATGGAGGGTGGAGGGTGGAGGGGAGGTGGCAGCACCTCAGTCCCCGCTGGTAAATGAAATATCAGCCACTACAGACGGAGAGTGATATTAGTTTAATTTCTCTGAAGCTCACCTCTCCTGCCTCCCCCCCACCTGCCCCTCTTCCTCTCCATCTATATCTACCTTCCTCTTCCTCATCTTCACATTCAAGATTCAACGGTCAGTCTGGAGCAGATCTGTCTTTACATGAACCTTACTGATACTGGAAGATTTTTGTCCTCTGCATGACCCATATGTCCAAATACAGGAATCTTCTTGAGCTCAAATCTCTTAAAAGCCCTTTTTTATATTGAAATTGTTTTGGGGAAAAATGCATGCAAAATGAAACTAAAATGATTAGCTTAGCATAACACGACAAGCCTGTTTCTTTCCAAAGGTGAAAAAAATCCAGCTACTAGCATCTGTAAAGTTCACATTTTTACAAATATATCAGATTTGTTTAATCCACACAAAACCAAAAATACTGAAAAAGGTCAATTTGATGTTTATATTCAACAATTCAGGGTTCATTTGCAACAAATTTAGGTTCAGGTTAGTTCCTTTCTCCACTGATTACTACCTTCTTCCCCACATTCAAGATTCAACAGTCAGTCTGGAGTGATCAGTCCATCTACATGAACCATATCAACACTGGAAGTTTGTCTTTTTTTGTCTTGGCATGACCCATGTGTGCAAATAAATGAATCTTCTTGAACTCAAGTCTATTAAAAACACAATTTCATGTACAGTTCCTTTTGGAATTGCTCAATATTTTGGAAAATATGCTTTTATAATAAGATTTAGATCTGTTCATGCAATATGAAGATAAACCAAGCAGCCGGTTAGCTTAGCATAGCAGGTGGACACCGACAAACCTGCTTGTTTTTAGGTAATAAAATCCAATTACTAGCATCTATTAGTCTGAGTAATTGATCAATTTTGGGGTATAAGTCATTTCTTGAATCCCCACATAAAGCAAAATGCCGCAAAAAAGGAAGCAATCTGAGGTTTATCTGCAATAAATTGAGGTTTATCTGCAACAACTAGAGTTTTATTGACAACAAATTCAGGCTTATCTTCAACAACTCATAGTTTCTCTGGAACCATTCAAGTTTTATTGGCAACAATTTCAGATTTATTTGCACAAAATCAAGGTTTATCTGCAACAATCTAGAGTTCATCTGCAGCGATTTCAGTTTTATCTGCAACAAATCAAGGTTTGTCTGCAACAATTTGAGGTTTATTGGCTACAAATCCAGGTTTATCTGTACCAAATCAGGGTTTATCTTCAACAATCTGAGGTTTATCTGTAACAACTCAAAGTTTATCCGACACAAATCAAGGTGTATCTGCAACAACTCTTTGTCAACTTGCAGTAACTTCTTAGAGATTCCTCTGCAGATTTTGCTCCTTTTGCACAGAGCCTCTGTTTCCAGTCTTTCCAGTTTCCAGTATTTATCAGACAGATATAACAGTAGAATCAATCTTGTCATCTGACTCTCACCTAGAAAGCAAATAAGTCTGTTTGACAAAATACCTCTACTCTTGCATGCAAACTATTTGTTACGGCGGGTGCAGAGGCCCAAGAGCAGGGAAATGAGACAGCAGACAAGTGACTTAAATGAAGCAAGATTTATTTTGCACAAAGGCAAAACCAAAAACTGCAATTGGAACTCTAAACCAGAAACAGAAGTCACCAACAATACGCAGTTAGCATAACAAAACAATACTTTTTGGAGGAGGGCGTAAACACTATACACAGAACAGTAACCCACGTTTAACTCCTCCAAGCAGGTAAACTACAAAACAAACTACTACTCTCCACACAAAATACCTAAACTCTATTCCAGAATCCCACTACACTAGCAGGAACACCAATTAAACAAAACAACAATGCTCTATTGTCTGATGCTGCTTGGAACGAGAACCTTACTGAACAGTCTCTCTCTCTCTGGTATGGGGTTAGAACCCAGGATTCCTGTCCAAGCTGTGGCAGCAGCCAGAGTCCTCCTTAGCTTAGCAAGACTTCTTGGAGAAAGCCCCGGTCCTTGTAGCATCTGGAAACCTCTGCCAGGTGGCCTTCCAACCAGAAGAGACAGTAACAGAAACAGGCAGGAGTCAATACTGCACAGAGAAAACAGGGTTAGATGCAGAGCTGGAGAATGCAGTGGCTCAGACAGATCTGACAGCAACACTAACTGTGAGTTAGGGGACGGTCTGGCACCAACTGACCAGACGAGGCACTCTTTATAGTGAGCCCAGCCAGCCTGATGAGCAACTCCCACCTGCACCCGATCAGCTGATTGGAAATCAGCCACACCTGCTGCCCACCACTGCCACACACCTAGAGAGAGAGAGAAACAACAGGCCAGAGGAGGAGAGAGCACTGCCACTTAATCACAGCCTCTGGCTGTGACAGTGACACTATTCCTTTATGCTGCCAAAAGCCATATAAAATGTATTTAACAATGCAAATACTAGGAATGCAAAATATATTGTAATACATGGGAAACATGAAGAAATAAAAATGGCAAATAAAGCAAAACATTAAGATTCTTACCATGCTGATGTCTCTGAATTGCATAAAGGGATTTATCATTTTAGTGGCTAAAACAGTGTTGGGCAGCGATCCTCGTGGTTTTGACCCCATAAAGGGTTGTAAGTTGAATCTGAGAGAAGATTTATGGCATTAGAAAGCAGAAAAATTCTGTATTTTTGCAAGACTAAGTCATGGCTACACTGGATGATCACAGGTCAAAGGGTTATTGGTTTGCAGGTCATGTTTTCAGTTAAATTCCTCTTGAAGTGGCTGATCAGAACAACTAAGAACAAGTTGAGCTGGACTGAAAACACAGTAAATTTAAAACACTTTCTGTGTGTAAATTCTAGAAGAGTTTCACAGCAGCTGTTATGGATCTCCCCCCACGTATGAACTGATCTTTACTGCACAGGTTCGACAAAAATATGATTGACTTGTAGTAGTTTTGACGACATCTCCTCGACCACAACTTCCTGTGAAGGAATGAGAGAGAGGGAGGTTTGGTTTGACACTAAGGGGGCGTTGGAGAGGTTGAAGGGAGGCAGCGTTTCTTTCTTTTTTCTTCTTTTTTGTAAAAAAAAAAAAAGAAAAAAAGCCGCTTTCACTCTCCTTGAAGTGGCTCACCGTCTCTGCTACTGTACTGAGAAGAAGACATGAAGGCTAGGAGTGGGTGAAGGTTACCGAGTGAAAATCGGCAACTCGGGGGAGGGAGAAAATGTTGGGAAATTGTGGCATAATAAGTACCTGTGAAAGTAGAACCTTCATCTGCCGTCACATTAACCTCCGTGTGAGTCTCAACCTGGGATAGCTTAGCGTGTTACCGCTCTATTTTCGCTCCTAGACAATAAACCACATCCCCTTTTATTAATGCATTCATTCTTTCCTGCCTGGTATCTCTGTAGGAGCTAATGTCGTTGTGGGCTGTTTGTTATGGTGAAATTGTGTGCAGTTTGTTACCCTGGGAGTGGTACATTCACTCCTCGTTTTTTTTTTTTTTTTGCAAGGCAAGTCATTTTTCGGTTTAAGCCGACATAGCTAAAAATAGGTGTGGTTGAGAGGTTGATATTCTCCCCCACGCATATTTACAGCCTCCCACTCCTTACCCATGCACGCTTAAACACACCCATACAGTACACTCTCACACACTGCTCCACTTTTACCGACAACCCACACAAACAGATGTGGCACACGAGACAGAAAAAAATATTCCATTTCACACATTTTTGCTCAAGTTTATTGTTGCTGAGTATCACCAGGAGGCCTTTATGGGTTCGTGACACTCTGAAAAACACACTCGGCTGCTTCAAACGCCACTGTCCCCTCAAAGTGTGTCTGAAAAGGGAGGACAAGGGGCGGAGAACAGGCAACCCAAAGCCAGAATTGTCTTCCCAGAGCTCACGTGGTGGGCCATTTTCTGCTTGCATCACCACCCTGCTATGCGGTGACAGCACAGCAGGTCCACTATTGTGATTGCAATCAAGCATCCCCAGACAACTATCACAACCAACTAATTAGGGGATTAGGTGATCAAACAAGGCTCCTCCAGCGGCAGTGCCAACCGCGCTGCGTATTTTGGCTTGTGTCGCTGTGTACCTGTCAGTCTCGCCGAGCAAAGTGCAAACAGCTGCAGATTCTGGGGGAAAAACACAGGAAGATAATATTATAATAAACTCTAATGCCAGTTCCTTCCTGTGTGACAACTTCCACCAACACGAGCAGAAACTCAGCATTGTCTCCAAAGTTTAAGAGTCTTTTGTCACCGAACGGCGATGACACGGGAGCCATGCATCTTGCTCAACTGCTGCACAATGCATTGCTAATGAAGCATGGGGTAAAGGATGACAGGTAATGAAGACAGGTGGAGGGGAGCCGGAGGAGGGGGAGGTTAAGGAGGGCAGGTCCTACTGTATGGCATTACTGTAGCAGGTAAACGGGGAACCAGCGTTACAGTAGCGCTGTGCCGTATCAGCTCTCATGCTATCTCCATCCAGATCGTATGAGGAAACCCCGACCAAGAACAACAAGATTAGTCAGTAATCAGATGTGATGTGATACTCTGTGCTCTCCGCCGAGGAGCCACAGTGCAGACAGGTTGTTTGAGTCCAGGCAGGAATGTGGAAGACAGACTGTGTCCTGCAGTCGTACAGGGAAACCAAACCAAGAATGTGTGAATTTGTTGCCGAAACATTCCTGTGTATGCGTTTTACCCACATGATAGTACTTCTTAAATTGACAAATACTTTGTAGGTGTAATAATGATACTGTTGCATATCTGTTTGCAGCTCAGTTAGAAGATAGTTTTCATATGAGGGGGTTAGAAGCAGACACAAAAAATCCAAACTGAGTTTCATGTAGTTTCTGTATTATTTTATGGTCAAGATGTTAGTGGCAAGTGGTCTAACCCATAACCCAAATATATCGTTACAGTGGTGCTTCAACATTAGACCGTTCTTGAAAACATTAAATTTTGAACCCCACCGACAGAAAGTGGGTTAGACCACTCTACTTCCAAACCCTTCACATAATCTAATGGTCTGAAGTGGTTTGTTTAGCGTAAGAAGAATAAATGTGTATCCAAAAAATCATTACATTTTAAAATTTTGAAGTCAGGATTATACTCCCTTATAAAAAATATAAAAACCCTTTGACTTCTGTAACACTACCGTTCAAAAGTTTGGGGTCACTAAGAAATGTCTTTGTTTTTGAATTAAAAACAAAGACATTTCTACGTGACCTAGTGACCTAGTAACTAGAAATTTGCCTAAACCATCATGAAGTTTTTTTTTTGATAAAGATAACATGAAATGAATGATAAATCCAGTGTAGACATTGTTAATGTGGTAAATGACTATTGTAGCTGGAAACAGCTGATTTTTAATGGAATATCTCCATAGGGGTACAGAGGAACATTTCCAGCAACCATCACTCCTGTGTTCTAATGCTACATTGTGTTAGCTAATGGTGTTGAAAGGCTCACTGATGATTAGAAAACCCTTGTTTAAGCAACCCAGATTCTTCTGCATGTGTATTAGTGTGTTTGCAGTACCATTTAAAAGTGAACTTTGAAGCATGTTTCAGGCAGTATTATTGCATCCTAAAATGTCTGATTAAATGTAAAACCTGTACGTACCTGCAACAGTTGGGGGCCTTAACAAAAACCCGAGCACATGCACTATCCCTTCTGTAAGCAGATACCTTCATTGTCTTGTTGTTTCTTGTGTGTAGTTCCTGCACTTAGATCCTTATTCTTTTCAAAGCGAACGACTCTCCGACCACTTCCTTGATGCTGATGTCTCCATACTCTCACCATGACATCATGACAGCAGAGCAGAGTTTGGACTGGTGTGTGACATGCAATGACCTCAACAACAGGCGATGACAGACCTGCAGGGTACGCATGTTTGTGCATAATCTGTCTTTAACCTCGGCCACGCTGAAAAATGAAAATATGGAAAACACACTTGCACATCAGCATGAGTGTGACAGCTGGGCGATGAGGGCGTCCTGCTGATGAGGCTGTTTCTCAGCAGCTCCTGCCTGCCTCTGTTTGGATTGTAAACATGTCAGAAAGTGTGAGAAAGCCTCCGTGTGCATGGTGGCGAGCTGCTGCTTTGTTTTGGTTCTCAGGGTAATAATAGTTGATGATGAGCCAAGCTAGCTGCAGCCGGTTTGCGGGCGTGCAGGTGGTTAAAGATGGGGAAACTGGTTGGACAATAAAAAGATCTTTCCATAGTGACGCTCTGACTTCCACGCTCTTCAACAGGAATAAAGGTGCTGACTGGAACCAAAATTGGTTCATTTTCAGAACTTTTTAACAAATTTTTAATGAAGCACTTCTTCAGAAAACAATCAGAAATGTCCAAAGTTCCCCAAATCCAAGTTGGCATCTTGTAACATGTTGTTCTGTCTGATCAAAAACCCAAAATATTCAATGCATTATACTGCAGGGGACCCAGAAATGCTGCAAAGGATCATTAACATTGACTTTTTCTGTCTAAAAATGAAGTCCTGTCATCAAAATGGAACCAGTTGCAGTCAGAAAAATTAAGACGTTAACATAAACCAGAAAAGGTTCTTCGTAGTGACGTCATAGATGAACCATTTTGAGAACCTTTAAGCGAGTTTCTTTAACGAAGCATTTCTTCAGAAAACTGTTAAAAATTTCATCATAGTTTCCAAAATCCAAGTATGCATCTTGTAAGATGTTGTTTTGTCTGATCAAGAACCTAAAATATTCAATGTATTCTCCTGGAAATGCTGCAGATTCTCACATTTGACTTTCTTTCTCAGCTCCTATTAGCAAAATTGAACCAGTAACCAGTACAAAGATGCTACATGGGGCCAAAAATGATTTTATTTTGCAGTGATGCCATAGAGGAGCCATTTTTAGTTCCACAAAGAACCTGTTAGCCAGAGTTCACTTAAGAAATCCAATGAAACCCCGAAGGTGCCTCAAAGAACCACCATAACTGGGTTTATTTTCACCCATTAAAAGGTGCTCCAAAGAACTTTAGCAAATAGATTTTTTAGGGGCCAGTTTTTTAAATAGTTCTATGGTGGTTCGTCAAAGGTTCTTCACAAGTATCTCCAGGTATTCAAGGTGTCATCACTAATAGAGGGACCTCTTTATTTAGGAGATGGTCCTTCACATACTTGATGTAGTTTTTAAAGCACTATGGTTGTTCATTGGTATTGGCAGGTGATAACATGAAATGAGAGCAGGAACTAGTGATTATTTATATTGTCAATTATTCATTTCATCTTTAAAACATGAGAAAACAATGAGGAAATATCCATCACAGTTCAAATCCCAAGCTGGCGTCTAGAACCCAAAATAATGAATTTGTCCTAGTGGAAGGGATCCAGAAATGCTGCAAGTTGTTACATTTTACTTTTTTTAGCTTGAAATTTTCTTAAACCATCATGAAGTCTTGTTATCAAAATACAACCAGCTGAGAACTATCTGGAAAATGGTTCCTTAAAGCACCTATTTTTGTGAGAAAATAAAAATCTCTGAAGCACCATTCATGGTGACTACAAAAAGCATTTTTAAATGTTTTTTGAAGCACCATTGTTCTCTAAAGCTTCTTGCTAAAATGTTCTTTGTGGAACTAAAAATGATTCTTCTATGGCATCACTGCAAAAATATATATTTTTCGTTCCAGTATTTGTGGTCCTTTATTTGGTTCTATTAAGATTACAGGACTTAAAAATCATTTCAGTAATCTTTAAGCAAAAAGGTCAAATGTCAGAATCTGCAGGATTTCTTGGTTTCTTCCATTAGAACACAATTAATATTTTGAGTGTTTTTACTGTTGGTCAGACAGAACAACATGTTATAAGATGCCAATTTGTGATTTGAGGAACTCTAATAGTCCTTTCTCAAAGTTTTCTCATGTTTTATAGACATTATGATTAATCAATTATGAATATAATGGTTAGTCACAGCTCTAATTTCATGCTGGTAGCTGCCAGCAAATCAAATCACTTCAATAAAAATGAAGAATTTTTAGTGCTTTAAAGAGCCACATATCCTCTAAATGAAGAGGTCCTTCAACTGGCACTTTGAAAGACAAGAAAGCTTTCTGAAGAACCATCATTTTGACGAAAATACACTCCACTGCAGACTTTCCACAAGCGTCTATCAATATGAATTCCACATTTTTGATCGTGAGACCAAGATAAAGACGATGTGCTTTTACAGCTGAAACATTATAGCTGCATTCAGGCTGAATTAGAAGAGAGAGCATCCACCAGACTCCTTGAGAGCAGCTGATAAGGCCTCACTCTGCTGCCCTCCCCTGTATCCAGCCCATCAAACCTCTATAAATTTCACACTCCATAATTAGAAAATGACATAACGTCATTATGTCATGGTACATTACTAAACCTCGTTAGCCCATTACCTCGTAGCGGCCGGAGCGATTAGTTATGGAAGGCCCCGCCCTTTCCTGTACTCCCACTCACTCGGAGAGGAAGCAGGAAGCCGCTCGCATGTCAGTCATCCCCAGACGGGAAGTGCCTGGGAGATGGCTACCCTTTAATGCCGCAATTATTGTAACTATTGTTTGGATTGATAATCACGCTCATTACGGAGAGATGGGAGGAAAAGGAAGGAAGCTGGAAGCTCTGAGGCTACTTGTCTGAGAGCACGGCTTGTTTGGCGGAGGTCTGACGGATGGGCTGATGGGAGGGAACGAGGAGGTCCGGAGGGATGTGTGTGCTCCCCGCTTGGGTGCATGGGAAAGCTTGTTTGTTCGAAAGGGCTCGCATTTGATCTGGGTTTCTCAGAGTAATTATCTGGGCTGGTGCTTCCAGGGAGAAGAGCGATTAACGCAAGCTAGGGGTCAGGACAGGACAGCACTCAGAGCCGCTGCACAGAAACTGTATATTCTGTGAAAAAGGTCGAGGAGAGGGAACGTTCACATACTGTAGATATTGTAGTTTTTACCCACAAAGTGCTCAGAAACTCAGGAACTAAAACTTTTTGATCTTTCTAAACCTTTCTTCTTTCCTCCCCATTGTTCCTTCCTACTTTGCTGCCCTTTTGACTCCTTTTCTTTCATACATCCATCTCTTTTCTGCCCATCTCATCGAAAATCGTTAAAATCCACTTTCAGTGGCTAAATTCTGCTTCCATAAATATGAAGCTATCTCTAGCATCTCACTATTAAGAGTGAAGACCAGAAATGAAAAAAAAAACAACCTCTAATTGTAGCAAAATCTGCCTCTTAGCATCTCTAATGTTCACTAATGTTGCATCTTATTTTTTCATGTGTATAAAAACTGAAATGTTTAATATTAGACTTGACAACTTTGCTGCCCTTTTGAGTCCTTTTTTTTCATCCATCCACCTCTTCATCTAAATCATTAAAATCCACTAAATTCTGCTTCATTAAACATTAAAGCTGGGGTAGGCAGTATCATTTTGGCATAAATTCCAAAAATTCCATACTAACATTTCAGGGTGTTGTAATTCAAGTGGAAACTAGACTTTTCTCATTTTCAGGCTTTAGAAAATATAGCTCATGATGCCAATTACAGGAGTTCTTTTTATCAGATAAGATGGTATAAACAGCAATAAAGCCCAAGAACAGAATGTGGAGGTGCAGTGAGTTAGATTAAGTTGTTCATTTGGGATTTTGGGGTTTCTTTCCAGGGTGAAGCCACAACTTAATGTTGATTTTGAGGGTTTGAAGCTTGCAACAGAAAAAGACTTCAGTCTATATTTGTAAATTCTGCGGGAGTTTTTTGTTTGTTTGTTTCCAAATTTTTGTATATTGTAGCTTTAATTGGTTACATTAAACTAACCTGTTGCTGGCTGCAGCTGCATAACATAAAAACAATTAATTAAACAACAAAATATGCTGGTTTTGCAGTTTTACATAGATTTGTTTGTTAAATAATAGATATTTTGTATGATTAAAGATATTTTTACAGCAAAAATATTGCAGCTTTAATTGGCTGCGTTAAACTAACCTAAACAAACCTGTTGCTAGCTGCATGTTCAGTGCACAGATATGAGATTAAAAATCTGACTTAGCAGATGTAGACTAGGAGTAAAAGCCCAACATTTCTGCCACTCTTTCCATGTGCATTATCAGATGGCAGATAGAGGCAACACTATTTTATAGATCTTTTCTGTTTTCTCCAATTTTACAAAATGAAACATCAAATTCCAATAGAACAACTTTTAAAAAAAACAATAAGCTACATCAACTCAAAACATCATTATTATACCAATATATTTCTTCTTTAACAAGGTATTTCTCACAGAAAACAATGAGAAAAGTCTGTCACAGTTTCCAAAATCCAAAGATTGTATCCTGTAATATGTTGTTCTGTCTGATTACTTGTCCAGAACCCAAAATACTCAATGCATTTTACTGGAAGGGACTCAGAAAATGCTGCAAATTATGACACTACTTTGACTTTTTTGTCCAAAATTAAGTCCTGTAATCAAAATAGAGGTACACTCATAATTAACCAAAAACAGTTCTTCTCAGGAAGAATTTCTTTAGAGAACCATTTCTTCAAGTGGTTCTTTAAACAAACCCCCTCAAAGAACCATGAAGAACTGGTTGATCTTGGCACCTTCAATAGCGCTCCAGAGAACTTCCAGAAAAGTAATGTTTTTTAAATGGTTCTTCAGAAAGATCTCCAAATCCTCAAAGCTCCATAGAAGAACCTCTTTATTTAGGAGATTGCTTGTGTGGTTGCGATTCTTTAAAGTGACAAATGTTCTTCATTTTTATTGGAGTTTTTGCTGTGGTTGCAGGTGAAAGTGTGAAATTAGCTGCAACTAAGAAGTGTTTTGATTGTAGATGAATCATGTTGGTGGATAAAGCATTAGAAAACAGTGAGAAATATTGTTAAAAACTAAACAAGTAAGTAAAAGGAAGTATTTTTGTACATTTCTTGACTGTAAATGCCCCCAAGTGATCATTGTTTTACCAATTTGCTGCTTTTTTAAAGAAATAAAACATCTCATTAGGCCTAGAGAATGTTTTAAATATGTGATAAGGGAAGACTAAAGTGTTAAGTTGCTATCTAAAGAGAAAATAAAATCAAGCAGAGGTCTGAAAAACAAACAGTAAAGTAAACTGACGAGTAATAACATTAAATAAAGTGTAATCGAAACCATGGAGAGAAGACAACAAACTAACGACAGACTGACACACCAAATAAAACTGGAATTTCTTCTTGTCGTGCCAACTTTGTGAAAACAGTTGAGTGTGCAGAAGGCGAGGAGGGAAAAAACCCACATATCACACCTGCTTATCAATTATGAGCTTGTAATTTCTGCATGTAAGCAGGTCTTTTAAACGATGGCAGATGCTAACTGCTCGTTTTCTCCCGAGACGAGAGAAATTTGCTCCGGGAGAAAAAGAGAAAGACAAATAAAATACACAGAGCCAAGAATTAAAGGCAGCCGGGCGATGTTCAGCGTCAAAGCAAGCAGGACTCAGTCAACCTGTAATTAGCTGTCAGTTGGTAAATGTCTTCTTGTGAAGACGCACCACTGTGGTATGGTTTATAGAAGCCTGCCAAGCACAATTAGAGGAGTGTCACGAATTACACCAACTTTTCAAGACTGATCCATGTACGATGTCTTCCTCATTTTGCGTCCGTTATAACATATAGAGCCAGCTGTTACGTTTTGTTGTTGGAACAAAAAGGTTTTGTTCTTTCCACCATCAGTTTTATTCTTAGCTTTTGGAAAGAATGCATGCAGTCACCATAATCATTCATACGTTACAACTGAAATTACTTGTGGTGTGCCGCAAGGTTCAATTTTAGGTCCTCTTTTATTCTCTAAGTACTCTGAATGGCCAAAATGAATGTATCAACAATTGATAAAACAGAATAATATCTGCTGGTTTTCTAAATAGATGAAATAGGAAATGCATTTTAAATAAATGATGAAAATAATAAAAATTAATGCATATTTTTAAGTAATCATAAATTAAATTTAATAATAATAAAGAAATTAGGAGATATTGCTCTATTTAACATAGTACATTTTTTATTTTTTATTTTATTTTTTATTGTTTTCTTTTTTGCAGCACTCCAGCTGCCAAAATATTAAATGTGGTGTGGCACAAGGTTCAATTTTAGGTCCTATTTTATTCTCTGTGTACAATGAATGGGCAAAAATAATTAAATAAACAGTTAACTAAACTGAAAAGATGTGCTGGTATTGTAATTTTACATAGATATGTGCAATAGATAAGAGTTATCTTATATAATTTCATTGTTTTGTATAATCTAATTTGTTTGTTTTTTTTGTCATGTAAATATAATATCATTAAACATAAAAAAGCCAGAAAAGAAACACATGTTCTCATGTTAAAAAAAAAAAGACTGAAAAAAATACATTAAAGTAAAAATGAATGAAATGAAATAATAATGAAGAAGTTCTGAGTATAAAGGAACCATAACTGATTTAATGGGCCATTCGCAGTTTCACTGTACCGGCCATGTGTACTTAGACTTGCATGGCTTAATCTTTGAGATGAGCATATGCTACTGGCAGGATCAACCAGGTAGCCCACAGAGTTGACCATTATTTAACAGTATGGTTTTTTTTAAATTTCTTTATGTTTTTGGGTACCCCAGCTGCCAAAATATTAAAATGAAATGTGGTGTGCCACAAGGTTCAATTTTAGGTCCTATTTCATTCTCTATGTACATTTAAAGGCACAAAATTAATTAAACAACAATTAATGAAACAGAAACAATAATTTCACACGAAGTCATGTGATAAATGAGGGATATCTTGTATAATTACAGAAGTTTTCAAAACTAAAATGATAAATGAATGGGGTTTTATCAGTGTGTTATATATACTGGCATTGACAACCTGCCTATCTATCTATGTATCTATGTATTTAGCTGTCTGTCTGTCTGTCGTCTGTCTGTCTGTCTGTCCACAAGCTGCCAGGATTTCATATTAGAACTTGTCATTTCTCCTTTCATTTACTTTGAGGTTTTGCTTTGAAAATTGTTCATCAAAACATTTGCACTGACATAAGAAAACTTTCGTTAATTAGTTGTGAAGTCTTACACAGTCAGAAAGTACCTGTGGTTTCTGTCCTCATGTTCTTCATCATCTGCATAACTCACATTCTTCAGCGCTTAAGGTGGAATTCTTAAGGTGGCATGCTCCTGTATGCATGCAGTGACTTTCCGCCCTGCCCTCAGCTCCCAGAGAAACAGGCCTGTCCGGTTCTAAACAGCCTCCACGTGTTGAGCCTTAAAACAACAAAAAGCAGACATTAACATTTGACCTCCCGTCTAATCCTGCAGGACTGTTACTGTTCCTCTCTTTGTTTCCTAGTCGTGTCTTTTAAAGGCTCCTGCTGAGTTCACAATGGCTTCTGGGGCTTTTAACTCCGACTGCTCCCAGAAATTAAACTGAGAAAGGCATGTTTGTGTTTGGATGACGAACTTTAGACCTGAAAAAAAGGATATAAAAGTAGTTATGAGAGGTAACTTGTGAAGAAATGTTGGAAAGTAGACATGCAGAGGTAGAAAGACCATAAAAGCAAGAAACCTCGTCAGACTACTCTGTTTACAAAGAAAAGAAAAATTTAAATTTATTGTATGTATTTTTTTCTTATTATTTTAGATTTTTCTTGTATTTTTTCATCAAACACACAAAAATATTAATAAAAGTACAATAACTAACATTAAATCATGCTACTGTGAATAACCATTAAATTACCAGATTAATTTCACAAACATTTATTTATTTATTTAATGAAAATGTTAAATTCAAATTAAATACTGTAAATATATTTCTAAAGTCAGATAATTAGCAATTAAAGGAAGAGAAATATCTTGTATAATTATACAAGTTTTCATGACAAAAATGTTGAATAAATGTGTTTTCATAGTTGTATTTTATCCATAATTTTTAAATAAATGAATTCATAAATATATAATAATAATAATAATAATAATAATAATAATAATAATAATAATAATAATAATAATAATAATAATAATAATGATAATAATATACTGATGATAAATAAAATTATATTATTTTTATTATTATTATGTCTATCTAATTATATACAATACATTCTAAGTAATTTGTAAATTTTTTAGACATAAATGTGTCCTTCATTGCGCATTAAAAATAAAAAAATACACATCATCTTATGTCAAATTATTTAGATTCAAAAATGAATTTGAAAGTGATTGTATTTTTTGAGATGTTTGTTCTTGTTATTGTATTTCTTTGGTGCCCAAGCTACTGAAATATTACATTTTTTTCACATTCTTTATGGTGTATGTAGACATTTTTAATTTAAGCTCATTTTTATTCATCCATATTCAAAATAATTAGTCATTTTTGTCTTGTCTCAATCTCAACTCATGACTTTATCGTGCTCTTTTTCTGGAATATGCAATCATTTTGGCTCTTTTAAGTGCTGTTAGAAAATCAGTCTCACTCCAGCTTCCAATGAATTAATATTATCATTTAACAATATCATTGAGACAAGATTTGTTTCATTCTTTAAATACACCTTTAAAGACAACATAGATTTGATTAAAAAGAGACTTTTATACTGTATAAATTCCACCATTTAAGATTCTGGGCAGTTTAAAAGATTTTCTGGAGGCTTCGGTCTGGTCTATATAACAGGTTTGCGGTGTTGAAACGCAGGTAAAGTTCAGGTAGCGACTTAAAAACACCTCTTTGGTTCCTATAAACATTCCTGTGGTCAGAACGAGGTTGAGTCACTTCACCAACCGCAGCGTCGAGTTAGCTTCTTAGTTCTTTATGTGTTGTGACTTCACTCTGTGGAGGGTTTAGAGGTGGATGGATGAGGCACAAGAATGTCTTTGATAAACACCGGCTGCTTCGGGGTAAATGAGCTTATTAGGCACCAATCTGTGCTCCACACTGATCAGGGGTCAGCTGATTACAGGTGAGCCACGTTAGCCCCCCTGGGCCGCTGCATTCAAGAGGTTAGCATGCACAGCTTTACACTATTTACACCCATTTGCATCACTGAGGCTCCGACTGAGGAGTTTGTTTAGTCCTGCTGGGGGCCTCTGGGGCCACAATGGTCCTTAAAGGGCCGATGGACCCCAGATCAGCTCCAGGTGTTGCTCTGGTTGTGGACGTCACAGGACAGTCATTTGATTCCACTCTTTCTTTCTTTCTTTCTTTCTGTTTGTCTGTTCTTTCTTTCTTTCTTTCTGTCTCTCTGTCTCTCTGTCTGTCTTCTTTGTACTCGTTTCTCATTTATAGCTGTAAAATTAGTACAAAAATACAAGCTATTTGTTTTGTTTTTGTTTTGTTTTTTTTCAGATTTTTCAAAACAGGAAGCTACTTGCACAGGTTGTCTGGCGATTTATTTACAGTTTTAAACTAATTTACAGGACAGAAATGGGCCAAAAAAAAAACAAAAACATCCCAGAATCTTGAATGTTACAATTTCCACTCAATTTTACCAACAACAAGATTGAAACTCAAAGACACATTAAGCAGCAACAAAAAAAAAAAAACTTGAATCTTGAATTTTGTCATTTGAATGCAATTTTATCAGCTACAAAACTTGTATTACTGTAATATTTATGGATATAGATTTAGCAGCAGGGACTTCATTGATGCAATTTAATAAGAAAACAAATGCTTGAAAAACATTAGAAGTAGCAAAAAAAATGTAAAACAAGCTCTACTGTATCAAAAGATATAAAATAAATTGGAAATTCAACTTTGCAGAACAGATTTAAAGATGTTCTAAGACAATAACAAAGCACCATTCACACATTTATTTAGATATTCTGTATGTTAGGAAATTTCTTACACCAACATTTCACTCATGACATTTTTTCCATTGAGGTTTTCATTTAATTTCTATGTATGCATATTTAATTCATGCTTTATTCATCTTTGCCAAATCCACAGTGTGCTACTTTTAAATACCTTCTATAAATGAATGTACTTTGGATTTTTAAAGCTAATTCTTTTTAATTCAATTACAGCAAATTTAAAGTAACATCTCATTAACATCCATTCATTCTGTTGTTGAAAGCAGCCCACGTTTCCCAATTAAGTCAAATCCTTGACAGCACAGACGAGGATCTGCTTGTTTCTCGGGTCAACGAGTCAATCTGCCCGACAATGGAGCTGGAATAAAACTACAGGGGCTAAATGAACGTTATGAGAGGCCTGATGTGTGTATAAGGGCCCCTGGTTGGCATCAGGGGCCCCCCGCTCTGCCGCAGACACACAAAACAAATAGCCAATTTGGTTTTATTGTGCTGCCGGGGGTCCACTGGACCCCAGAGACAGATGAAACACAGAAACACAGCAGGAGGTAAATGACACTCAATACAGTCGACACACACAGCCAGAAAAACTGCAAATAGAGCCACACTCAGGGTAAATACTGGTACGTTACAATACCGCAGAACTGGATTTAAACATCTGATAAATGTAGTGTGTTTTAATCTAAAATCTGGATTATTACTGGCCACTAAAATATACAATAATCTGCAATATCATGAAAAAAGTAAACCGCACTTCCACTGTAAAAATGTAAACTATTATATCAGAAATGAACCGCACGGCTAGATTAGATCCGGAGAATAAAAAGAAAATAGATTTTGCAATAAAAAGAGCAAAACTGGCAAAACTTGTTCATATAAAATACTTTTTTACTCACTAGTGGAAAGTATTAAAGTACTTTTCTTGCAAATTTACTTGAGAACTTTTGTTCATGCAACTTAAAGAAACGTGAAGTTTACTGTTAGCTGCACTGTAGTTTTCCTTTTACCTTCCATCTATATTTAATCTGAAAACTGCACCATCGGCTTGTAATAAATGATCCACTGCTATTGATTAATTAGGAATATTTGTAGTTTTGCATCAATAACATTCGAATTCAGAGCTTCCACATCTGCATTTATCTCATTCTGTTGTTACTTTCACATCAAATATCTGAATACTTGTTTCGTTGGTGAATATCTGGATTGAAATACAAATTTTCCTGCATTCTGGTGAGTTTTTACCTTCCCTGCATAAATCGAAGTAGGAACTGTGTTTATTTCTGTAACGGAAACCACAAATGGCAGAATAAATGAGCATTTTATTAAATATTTCCTGCATCCCCCAGAATACATTTACATACATTGTGAAAAGATAAACATTTTTTTAAAAACAGTTTACTCTTAATTTACAGATTTTTGCTGTATTATGAAATCGGAGCTCATCACTACTGAAATTACATTAAAATGTATTAATTTACATGTTAACCAGATATATCTTTTAAAATATTTGAGGGTGAAATTACACTATGTTTATTGCATTTAAATAAGCAAAAAAAGGCATTATTTTACAGATATTTGCAATTATTTAAGAGAAATAGTATTTATATTAGAGTGTTAAAATGGGCAATTTTAAAATTTTATTTTACAAATTTTCTCAGTAACTGCAGATAATATCTAATATAATCACTGAAGAAGTATTGTAAAATAAATAGGCAAAATGGTAGGTAAGGGCCATATCAAAATGTGTAGTTTTACAAATTATAATTTGTTCCTTTAAAACATTTAACTGTAAAATAAATTCATATTTAATTGGCAAGAAAATAATTATTATTTTACAGATTTTTACAAGGACTAGTTAGTTCCTTTACAATATGCTACTACGGTATTTGAAGTATTTAAATATTTAAATCTGCTAAATATTATTATTTACAGATATATTCAGTTATTTTTTACCTTTTTTAAATGTATTTTTTAGAGTTTTTGAGCATTACAATATTCTGCATTTTTAGTGTATTTTCTCTGCTTGCAGACAAATTTTCATCATTCAAGATTTATTTCTTATTCTTTTATTTTTATTTTTACAGTGTAGAGTCCTTTCACCTGTGATTTTCACTGGCTGGATATAAACAAAAAACATGATTTTTTGGCTTTAAACTCCCAAATCACTGCTTGATTTCAAGATTTCACCTGACGACAGCGACACGTTTTGAATATAAGATCTTTATCTTCATAAACACCAATGAAACAAGTTCAGCTCAGTAAAAAACTGAATATTTATCTTCTGATATGTGGCATGAAACGAAAGTGTCACAAATGGAAAATATGCAAGTTATGTGCAAATATGCCAAACTTGTAGCAGCATCCCTGTGTCTTCATGTCAGCATACCATTTATCAGTTAAATCCTGTTAAACACAGACTCTTACGAGGTAATAAATGCCTCAACAGGCTCTCCAGAACACACACACACACACACACACACACTCTTCAGCACAAACACACACTTAGGGCCATAAACAGCGCTCTGCAGGCCTGCTGCTCCGTCTGCACCGACAGCCGTTGCCATTAGCCTAAAGGTTGCAATCAGAGTGACCTCTACAGTACAGGATCCAGCTGAATACAGAGGGCTGTAAAGCCACTGTACTCCGCCGTAAAGGGCCGCACTGATTGGCCCCATAAACAACATGAGGGGTCCCTATCGGACACTCGGGTGGGACAGATGGAGCGCAGCGGCCGGATAGGTAGGGACGGATAATTAAAGCTGGAGTCAGGACCAACAGATGGAGAGGAGTCGCCTCCCTCTCCGTCAGCCGCCTCCCATCCCAATTCCTCAGAGGACCGAGGCTGGCAAGCTGAGGAACGCTAAGAGCAGCGAGTGTGTGTGCAGTCCTGGGCCTGTGATAAGCACATGTTCCCCTGGGTGAGTGCTTGAGTGATCTAACAGGGGCAATTAATTTGTTTTATATACGATTTAACTCCTCCGAGCTCCGACAAAGGAGGCAGTCCTCTGGGAGCTCTGAATGCTCCCTGATACAAACCAGGACCACAGGGGAGATGCACAATCAGCTCACGATGAGAATGCCCCGTTTATGCCCGAGCTTTCATGTGTACTGATGAGGTGGCGGCGGCGGTGGTGGTGGGCGGAGGCGATCCACATGTAAACTCATTTTCCTCCATGAATATGTAATGGAAACTGATGGGGCTAATGACTTGTAGAGGTGACCTACTTATTTACGGCGAAGGAGGGAAGGGAGCGGGGATCTGAGGCTTTCATCTGTCGCACATAAGAAGAATCTCAGATTGTTTGTGTAGCAGCGATAACTGTGATATCCCAGGAGAGGCAATCGACTCTCTGACGGCGTCTTTTCCATCCAGTTTGCTCTGTGTTTGAGTTGAACCTGCAGAGGACACGGCAATGTGACCCTTAGTCTGTCAGAAATCTGATAAAAGTTGGAAAAAATCTACAATTATTTGCGTTTCTATTGTGAAAAAGTGTTGCAACACTAGTTTCTTAATGTCATATATCGCGCAGTTTCACCAAAAGCTCCAAGTTATGTCATCAGCACCTGTTGGTCACACTAGCCATGTTTCCATTTTATCCCTTTTTTCAATTCTATTCTATCTATATAGCACAGATTCACAACATGTGTCATCTCACAGCGCTTAGCATAGTAAGGCTACGAATTACAAACAGAGAACAGAAAACTCAACAATCCAAACATGCTTTAGGATTCCCTATGAGCAACAGGTGGAAGGAATGAAAAAACCCTGGATAGGGAGGGTACAAAAACCTCAGAGAGCCAGGCTCAGGGAAGGCAGACATCTGCCTCCACTGGTTGGGTGAGACTGGAGATTAGGGGAATTTTGAAGTATTACAAAAGAAAAAGTTTAAGGAAATGTTAACCTTTCCAAGCAGTATTTGTTGACTTTCTCCAAGAATGTTAATGTCCATGATAGATGATGGAAACACCTTTTTTTCTGAATAAGTTCTGACATAGTAAACATTTAACCACATTGTTAATCAGCATTTATGACTTTTTACATCATTTTTGAGTCCAAACAAACAGAAACATGTTTGTTCCATGTTGATGTAGATGAATAAATACAACTTTCCCAATTTAAAACATTTTCTGAAGATGGTCAAAGTTTTATTCATTTTGTCTTTCTTTTTTGAGTTTTTTTCCCCCAACTTCTTCCTCCCTGTTTATTCTACCTTTTGAAGCAGCTTCGTTTTTTCACTCCAAAGAAATTAACCAAAGTAAACCCTAAATTGTATTTTGTTTTTCTGGAATTTTTGCAACATTTAATCACAACTTTATAACCAGAAATAGCTGCTGAAAATTTCTCTTAATCTTAGATCTTTTCAAAATTTGACTTTAGATAGCCAAAGTTCATTACCCATCAACATCAAAAGTGAGTAAAAATCTTTTTTTATCTGTAATTTATTACCACAGCTTTCATGATTGGTGAAGAAATATGCAATGTCGGGTTGTCCAACAAGGTTCAACTTCAAGGAAACTGGTAGAAGTTATTTTCTTTGATTTTTAAATTGTGTAGAATTTAATTCCAGGAAATAGGAACCTATAGTTTTCCTGCAAACACACTAGCTTGTGCTCTCTGGTCATACTTATTGATGTGGATCCTGTGTCAAAGTTACCCATCATTACTCCGAGGTTGAGCTTAATCAGTAAACACAAACTCCTGGCAGAAGCTCCAGAAAAAGAAAAAAAACCTGTTAATTCTCCCTCCTCAAACCCCTTCACAGCCCTTTATCCCTTTCCTGGCCCTCATTTAGTCTCATTAACTCCCCCGTCCTCCTCCCTCCCTCCCTCCCTCCCTCCCTCTCCTCAGCTGCAGACCAGTGATGCTATCTGCCCATCAGTCCATATTGGTCTCCTGAGAGAGCTCTGAGGCGCTGGGAACTGGGACCCCCAAACGGTTCTCTGGAGAAAGACAACAGGTCAGACGATGACGGGAATGACCCTTTAAAAACAGCTGGATGCTCGAAGGTGGGCACCGCAGATAGCAACGGGCCCCTTTGTGTCCCGGCTTCAGCTAATTAGAATAAAAAACAACCTGGACCTGACGATAAGGACGGCAACAGTGTCATCAGTCGCAGATATGGAGAGGAGAAAATGAGACGGAACAAAGGGACAGAAGGGACGGACCGTGGGAATTATCTGACAAAGTCAAACAAACAGGACAGCAGTTGAATCTTCTGCCGTCCCACCATGTCCTGATGGATCTGCAGGAGGATATTAATTAACGGTTCTGTGTTCCTTAAAGTGTGCACCGGGTGCTGAAAGGAAACCTGAAGTAGCATTAAAAACATAAATCCAACAAAGACCCTCTTCTTCTTCTTCTTCTTCTTCTTCCTGCTGTACCTCAGTCGAACAAGAACACACGTAATATAATCTCAGCTGATTGTTTTCTGTGCGTCCATGGTGACGGTGCAAACAGGAACCATGCAGGTAGTGCAGCACCACTCTTCACGGTGAATTAAGATGTAAACAACAGGTGTAGCAGACTGTTTACACTGTCTCCATGGCAACAGTATACCAGCTTTTTGCAGCACTGAAAGCATGATGGAGAAAGTAATAAAACATAAAATTTTAGATTTTACAAATTGTCAATTGTCCCACCAACTGGTTCTTAAATCTCCAGACCACGGACATGAACTTAACTGGCTGCTTTTGTACTTTTCTATGTTCTGTGTATTATATGTATTGCTGCAAAAGTGTTCTAAAACAAACCCAAAAAATGGGGTTTCTGTCCAACTAAACTTCATTCCAGTTCATGAATTTAAAAAAAGTTAAACTGTGAAATTACAGAAAAGGGGTTCCAGAGTCTGCTGTTTTTAGGGTGGATTCATGCTTTCAGCGTCCATGTACGAAGACAGACACAGACGTTTACAGTTGATAGCGGACGTGAATGCAGTTCTATTCATACTACTAACAGGTAAAATTGGTCTGCTGACTTGTATCCAACACAGAAGAGCACATGGAGCTCTGGTGGATGTTTCTGAAATAGGGGCCCTGACATTCAGCAGTATATAGCAAGTCAGCTACATTGTCATTGTATTTAATCCTGAGCGTGGGATATCTGGAGAAATTAAACCTTTGTACTTTTAGAGGACCATCGATGGAAGTGCATATAAATCAAAGCATCTTCAAAGTCCAGCAGCAACTACCTCAATTGCACCTCTTGTAAAGATGTGAAGAAGACAGAACAATTTATTTAAGCACAATGTGTTCTCCATCCAGATATGTGGAGAGTCAGAGACATTTGTAATCTTCGGTGGATGATAAAATTCACATCATGTGTACCCTTGTGGACACCCAGAAAGGGCTGTCTAAAATCTCAGTAGGATTTTTACCAGGTTAGATAAAAGAGAAACATGGAAACATCTGATCACACTGAAACTAGAAAAGCCCTCAGAGAGCACAGTCCTCCGCCAAGGCTGTTCATTCCCCCATATGCCATAGTCAGAAATGCAGCATTTTTTCTATAAATACAGCATTTGTTTATTAGTTATTGATGATCAGAAATGACTACACCATAGAATGTGGCCATTTAATATAGATGTACCCACAGACAAAATGACCTTTGCTGAGCACAGGTGTGTGTTCTGCATGTGTACGTTATGTACAGATATCGAATGTAGCGGGTGGCGGGAATTGATGGGACTCAGAAACACCCCCACAATTTAATCAGTTGTTCCTTGTAATATTTCCAAAGAATAAGTCCTGACAAATCCACAGTGGTCAATTTGTAGTAGGATCACAATCATGTGATCATCAGCAGGCAGCTGACATAGTGTTCACTTGTTGTCATGGTTACAGTGACGCTGTGCCGCTATCTGGCAATGATACAGAAATTTTTAACAAATCCGTAGATCCAGACTATAAGCTGCATCACTGCCAATATCTAATCACTTGGTCCTGGTGTCATTTCTGACCTTCCCTGAAAACTTCGTCCAAATCGGTTAGTCTGTTTTTGAGTAATTTTGCTAACAGACAGACAAACAGACAAACAGACGGGCAAACAATACCGATCGTCGCATAACTCCCCTGTGTTCCTTTGTGGAGTAAAACTTTGGACCCAACTGGAATGCTTGGTCAAAACTTAATTATTCAAAGCCTTGAATCAAGAATCTTTATTGTCATTGTGTTTCCACACAACAAAATTATGACTGGTGACTCCCAGCTATAGATAAAAAATAGAAAAAGGCACACTATGCACAAATAAAAAATTTAAAAAATACTGAAAAGATATAAATATGTAAACAGAGTTAGTGCACATGAGCACTAACTCTGTGTGCCTCTCTTAAAAAACAATACCAAAAGAAACAAAAGCATTAGCTATTTTCACTTTCCAAACTTTTCAACATTCCAAAACATCACCATGTAACGAAATGTCCACTGACACAAAATATTACCCTTCTCTATGACAACTTAGATTCAGTAGCAATTCCCTGGAAAGAAAAAATGAAGTAAATATCTAAATGTTTTGAGAGTTAAAGTTATATAAGTTTTCTCACATTTGCCACATCAGCAAGGAAAGTGTCAGCCCAGGAAAAACTGCTGGCTGCAGATACGGCTGCGAGGAAACATGGACTCTCCTCCCTGGAAACATTCATCAGGCCTTAACCCATTTAGCCTGTGTCTTAATGAGGCGAAAAGCCTCGCTGATCGGACCTCAGACACATGGGTAAATAACACCTCGGGGAATGCTGGGAAATTAACAAAGCGCATTTCAGCCTGAATCATTTATACATAATTATACAGAGGAGAAAAAAAAAGGATGAAAGGATCTGTCAGGGAGGGAACCCACCCGTAATCAAGCCCTAAAACAAAACTATTAAATCGGCAAAATGAGGACTGTTAAGTGGTTTGACCTTTAGTGACTCCGGAGCTGGGAGATGCTAAATAGTGCAGGAATATTTGGCATATTGGCTGAAAGACATTAAAGTTATGGAAAGAAGAAAATGAGACAGAGACTCGGAGAGGCAGAGCAACAGATTAACTTTCCTTTCATTCTCTGATTTACAGCTGTGTGTCGGGTTAGTTGAAGGAATTTAATATAAAGTGATCTATGTATCTTGGCAACAACCTGGTGTGACGAAAGGCTTGATATGAGCAGGTAGATTTCCATTCCGACACCTCATACTGCAAAAAATATCCACAGCACAGACACTGTGGTGTATATTTTTAGTGTGTTTTTCTATGCAAATCGAAGAAACTGTGACGCCACCAACCTTGTTTTGATCCAAGAAAGCAAGTTCTTAGAAAGCAGAGGTGCGACTGTCTCATTCAACAGATAAAGCCAGATGGTAAACAATGTAATTTCCCAATCAATAAGTCACCTTTTCAGAATTAAACAAGCTGCCTTGTAATGCGAGCGGTAACACGAGAAGACCACAGCCACATTGAAGGCAGACGCTTTTCCATTTCACAGGGACAATATTCATCACACACTTGCTCAGACATGCAGCCCGGCAGAAGACTATGTTCTGATTTGCAGATATTGGCAGCAAAAAGCTGATATTACCAGTCATTCACAGGGCTGATATATGAGTTTGTTTGCTTTACAAACTCTGATTATCAAACCTTGACATTCATCTCCAGAGTTTTGACTTCCAAACTAATTTTAACACTATTGTTCTTGCTTCTACTACGTTTATTGCCTGTCTGCTTTAATCTCTGAAATATAGTTGGTGTTTTGGGAATTTTATGCAGAGTTACTATAGTTTTAAAGTGGTAAAAATCAATTTTTTTACTTTATTAACATGCCCATATGGCCTTTTTTATGGCCTTAAAGACACATATTGATCAAAATAAGCAGTTGACTCCATTGTTGAGCATTTCTCACCTTGAAATTGCAAAATATGACAGTCTAAAAACATATTACAACTTGCCATTGTGCAGTGTACAGTAGTTTTACATGACTTGAACTTACTTGTAGGTGAGCTGGTGTGCTAGAGCTGCAGGAAATGGTTGATTTATTGTCACATGGGTCAGTGGGAGCTCAGGCGCAGGAAATGACCAGTCGGTATTTGAATGCAACTCTGATTTATTTTCCACGTCTTCCATGACAATAAACAGAAATCAGGATTCACACGGGGAACTGAAAAAGAGCGCATTAGGCTCTGAATCCTCTAGCGGCACCTAAGGGCCGGGCGGAACTGTAACGAGACAAAATAATAACCTACTCGTGGTAGGTAACACCTTAGCGAGAAATGGCTCTCCTGGGAGCCACTAACTTGAGGCTGTCTTTACGGGGGTAGCGAAAAGGGTTACTAAAAACAGAAGTCTTCACAACTACACTGTGCTCCTAACGAGAGCTATAACTACAATTGGACAATAACTCACGAAGTACATGGGGAACACTCAGAACTGGCTCATAGCTGAGGCAGCCAGGGTTAGGAGCAGCAACAGGTGAGTGTCTCCTCAGCTCGGAGGGTCCAGACTCCAGTGCTGACGGCTCCATCAGCAGGACCGGGTGGGTCCAGAAGGAACATGGCTTTCTTTCTTCTCTTTGGTTTTCTTTTACGCTCCGGCAGTGAGAGCTGGGTCATGTCCGGTTTTATAGTGACTGGCTGAGGCTTGATTGGTTGCACCCACTGAGCTGGCTGATTATGGGTGATGGGAAACACCTGTTGCTCCTTCTGTGCTGCTGGGCTGTCTTAACAGGGAAGAGGAAGGAGAGGGGAGGGCACTAACTCGTCTAAGGAATTAGTTGCCCCTTTGCTAAAATGACCTACCGTTGTGTTAAGGTGCATCACATACTGTATATCATATCTTACAAGACGATTCTCTGTTTTGCAAGTAAAATGAAAATAAGCAGAGCAACCTGATAGCTGAGTGGTTCTGGGCACACACCACACGGCCACAGATGACTGAGTATTGGTTTGGCTGATTTTCAGATCAGATATTCTGCAATTTTATCATTAGCTGTACCTTTATTCTTAAAATTGGTTTTAAAATGTGCTACCTGTGCTTTGATGCAGCCGCCTCGCCCTGTCTGTAGCCAGAAACTCTGTGGTTTTGAGTAAAGTCCCAACGTCACAAGTAACAGCCAATCAACACCGAAGGAAACATATTTGACAGTTTTATGTTAAACACACATAAAGATTAAAAAAAGGTATTTCAATGAAGTTTTGCATTCATTTTGATACCATGGGTTTCATTTTTACTGCAATTAGTTTGAAATTTCGGTTATTGATCTTCTCGATTCCAAACAACTGGTACTGATATCGGTCTTGATAAAACAAATCAGTCAACTTTTGGAAGTTGTGAGTCCCAGGTTCGACTTCTGGCTGCCCCAAACCTTTACTGCATGCCATTCCTGTGCTCTCTCTGCTCATATCTGCTGTCTCTCTTCACTTTAAATGTCCAATAAAGGAAATAAAATGCAACATCATGCAAAACTAACTAAAAAAATGTATGAATATATATTGCAGAATATTTCCTTGTGCAGCTTCTATCCATGAGAGATCAGAATCATTATTGGTCTTCCACATGCTCCGGTTTCTACGTCAGTATCTCTGCAGCTTAAACTTAGAAAAACAAACTCGCCGACCCGTCTTCACCTCTTATCCGACGTGCACAAAAAAAACCTTGGCGTGTTTGCACATCGCTGAGAGGTGCAAACTCAGACCTGTGTCAGTTTATCTGCAGCTGACAGCACTCCGCACCATCGCGCAGCGCCGTACAGCTGCGAGTGTATGAATGCAACGATGGTTTTCTGCCTCTCGGTTCGCTGTCGACCAAAAAGATAGAAAATGATGCAAACGTTAGCTCGGCTCTGCTATCACACCGCCAAAGCCCTTGAGCGTATGAAGGGGGCCACAATGCATAGCAACACACACACACACACACACACACACACACACACACACACACACACACACATACACACACACTCATACAAACAAACACACTGAGATTAAATCTGGGCTGGCTACTGCTGGCCTCTCACTTTGATGAGCCAAGGAGCCAAGAGTCTGGGTGCTGGATTAAGATGGCTGAACTAGATTCACTCTCTGGCTCTCCCTAGAGGGGTTAACCCCGATCCCACCCCCATTCATTTACATTGAGTAGTCTTCTTATTCTAACACAAAGACTCCCTCCACAATGGTTAAAAAAACTCACCTTTGAGATTAGCCAGCATAAACAAACACTTAGTCATCTGAGAGGAGACCTTTCTCTCGTCTCTCCGTCGTAGAGAAAGGCCGAGGCCTGCTTTAATCTGGGCCTGTTAATAAATTATACCTGGGGTCTGAGGGAATGATCCATTTTATTAGAGCTGCTGGAGGCTAGTATGACTAGGCTGTGTTGTGTTACAATGATTACAATTGATTCTTACCGCGAGGTATTGTTTATGGAAGCCGACACCGCCGGCCGCTCGCAGAAAAAAAACAGTGCTGTGGCGGATTGATGTGGACTGATTCATGGCTCGAGCATCACCTTTTCCATTTATGTCAATCAGAAGACTGCCGTGCATAGATGTAGTGTTCGATAGGGGGCCTGTTGGTAAGTACTTTGTGTTCTATCAAAAGTTTGGCCACACCAGTCGGTTCAGGCCGCACCAGATTATGACCACGCTTGAAAAGAGGAAGAGTCTGGAGTGTATTTGGCAGTAACTTAGCAACACAGTTGGCTATTAAGGCCTGTGGGATTATCAAAGAGTATGAGTGGAAGGCAACAAGAGCGCTTAAGTGTCAACCTGATCCCTCGCTCGCAACCACACTGGGAGAAACACACACCAATCACTTAAACATCCACACCTGTAATTAGCCATTCTGGGATCAGGAGGTGAATGCCAAGAACCGCATCCACGTGTGTTGGGCAGTGTGTGTTTGTAGGTGTGCTTTAATCTGACCACTTTGGTTTGTTATCGAACATTTCAAAGTAAGTTCTGTCTATTGCAACCCAGATCAACTGAAATGTTCCGGTTGGGTTCTAATATTTTAGGGAAATGTTGCTAATGTACCTGAATTAGATGAAAACTTTGACGTTACTTTTGTCTCTTTGGGTTTAGTAGCAAGATGAGTCTGATTTGTGGTTAGCCTAGCTTAGCACAAGGCTAAAATTTATCAATCCAGAGTTGACACTTGCACAGAATATGTTCTGATTTGCAGATATTAGCCACAAAATGCTGATTTTAACTGTCATTTATAGGGTTGATATATGAGTTTGTTTGCTTACAAAATAAGATCCTACAGAGGAGTTGCTAATGTTGCTTTTCCTGCTTTTATTGCTTGTCTCTTCCTGTATTGTTTTTGGTGTTTTAGTGCCATTGTGCTTTGTACAGTGGTTCGAGCAGAGTCATAGGTAAGCTGGTGTACTTGAGTTGCAGGAAGTAGCAAGGCATGCTGGGAGAGAGAGGGAGTGACTTCATAGCTCTTGTGTGCTTGTAGGTCTTTTTATTTGACCGCTTTGGATTGTTACTGAACATGTGATAATATGAAAAACTGCTTTCTGTCCATTATTACCCAGATCAAAAGAATTATTTAGGCTAGATAGCAGTTGCTTCAAGGAATATTCAGCTTTCACTGGGATTAGATGCAAACTTTGATGTTAGTTTTATCTCCTTGGCTTCACTAGTAAGATTAGTCCAATACATGTTTAGCCTAGCTTAGCACAAAAACAAGATGTAAAGGCCTAAAGCCAGTTTATGGTCTGACTACTGACTGATTCATATTCTAAACACAGGACTTTCACACGGTTCCATTTATGCAGCAATATGCATGTAGGTCTGCTCCACAGTTTCTGCACTTTATACTAGTTATAAACTGGGCTGTAGCATGGTGCTAATGGTTATTCTTGAAGTGTACCAAGGGCTATGGAAGAGCCTCTTGCTGGAGTTTGTTGCTCTCCCATTCTAAGCACCACTAAGTGGACATAGCACAGGATATCTGGAGAATTTAGAAATTACCAGTGTATTTGGGCATTGTCACTGGAAAAAGGGTATAGATCAAAAACATCTCCAAGTTCTGGCTGTGACTTCTTGAATTTGAACTATTTTAATGATGAATTATAAAGATGTAAATGATTGAGAACCTCCCCACACAGCCTTACCTCAAAACACAGATTTGCTCTAGTATAATTTGTTTTACTCGCACATTAGTTGCCAGTGAGCTTGCACTGCCTGCAGTCCAGGTTGTTTCAAATTTTAGGCTGCTTGTGGAAATTTAGATCATAGAAAGCATGAACTCACCCTAAATCTAAAAAATGGTGCCTCTTATTGGCCCATTAGTCATATTTACTATAGCAAAGACACATAAAGAGACATTAGTGGTTGAACAAGGACTTTAATTCATGTATTAACCATACAGTCTATGGTATTAACTCCGCAAAACTTCTAAATACACTGACTGCAAGAGCTAACACAATTAGCCTCCAAGCTAGCAAGAGACAACAGGTTTGAATTGGTAGTTTTGCAAGTGCTCTTTTGGTGGCTGCAGTGTTCCTCTGACTCATTTTTTGTGCTAAATTATTCTATCCTGGTGCAATTTCTCTACTGATTGCAATATGCATGGAAAAAGGTGTACACTTTGTTCCAAGATAATACCGCTTTCATTGCAAAGAAAGTTGTTTACTACTAGCGTACATGGGCAAATTTTGCAAAAATTTTCAGGCCCTTATTTGACTTTTATACTATTTCATTGATAGCTCTAAAATAAATAATATTAAGATAATTTATATTTGATTTATACAGAAAGGTGCAGATGAGACACATCAGTATAGCTGTGGAAAATAGTCAAAAAAACAAAAACATGAATGAAGTAGGAGTCATCCCAAGACAAGGTATCATTTACACACAACAAACTATGTACACAAGGATTACATTTCAAACTTTTTCCGGGCAGATTCAACTACGCCGTCTCTTCTGTCTTCATAAGAGCGTTTTGTTCTCGGTTCAGGCTCATCTATCGCCCATACGATGCAGAGGAAAGAGGGGGAGACATGGGAAGAGTCTGCCAAGCTCCCTGCACCTCCTCATTGCCCCCAAGCATGGATTTAGACGTCCATTATTGTGCAAGCGTTCCACATGTTTATTGTCCCGCTCAGAAACCATTCCCTCATTTCTGAGGCATTAGTCAACAGATTTCTTCATTACCGCCGTAGTTTACCACCAAGGGAGAAGCAAAGAGAGGCAGAAATGGCTCCAAATACCCCAGTTAATAAAGAAAACAGAGGCAAACAGAAGCTAGTGTCGCTACTGTAATTTCTTATGGTTGCAGCTTCTTCTGAAACTTTAAATGCAGCATGTTTTCATTTTAAAAATATGAACTCCAAGTGTAGGACTGTAACTTCGAAGGGGTTTTTTGCCACATGCTCATACAGTATGTGCAGTGAAATGCAAAGTGACTGTTCTCAAGGCTGTACAATAAGAAGAAGACATCATAAAAAGGACAATTCTTTAAAGAACAATAGACAAAAGGGCACAGTGTCATCTTCACCTTAAACTAAAGTGCACTGTATGTTGTGCCAGAACATTTGGACGCTTCCCATGTCTCATCGTCATCATGTAGGTTAGTAGTTGCAACATGAGCCGTTATATGGAACACATATACTGTGTTATGTTTGACATTTGTAATCAGAACTTGATTTTTTATTACATTTTCAGTGTTTTTGGCAAAATTAGCATTTTGCACACAAGAAATCAGCAATTTCTTTGATATTTTTGGCTTTTTTACATAAATGATGTCTGTGGCAGATGAATCAAAGGAGATATTTTCAGTTTTGTTAAAGCTACAGTATGCAGCAAAGTCCATTTGTTGAAAGTCTCTTTTACATCTGGATGGCTATCAATAAATCCAGTGCTCTGATATAAAGAAGAAGAAATCTGTTATCTGTGATGGCCACAGGCTTGTACAAGTCCTGTCCAATCATTGCATTCAGTTTGCATGAGTTGGTCTAACTACTCTACTAACCACATACCTGCCTACCTGCATGCACTTTCCTCACAAGGACGCTATGCTAATGCTAACGAGCAAATAGCACAAACAGCAGCCACTTATCACACTTCAACCTAAATCCACATTTATTCATTCAAACTTTATTAAAGCTCAAAATGAATTGAATTTTGGGCATCTCATTTACAATACAGCTGAGCTACAACATCTTGCACTGTTAAACATGCAAGATAATTGTACCTTTTTGCGTATTTGTACATCTTGCAGTACTCTTTGTGGCCTTCAACTTCCTAGAGTTTCATTACTAGCAGTAATAGGGTGAAAGTAGCTTCCCTAACACTGCTGGTAAACTTTGACTTTGTTAATTTTATCTTGTATTTCAGCATCTCATCACATTTCTGGTTTCACCTCTCCACCGACAAATTCCCAGTATATCTTCATGATATGCTGTATTGCAAAAGAAAGCTTCAACCCTGAGCATGTTTCTCCAGTCAGGTCTCCTCTGCCTAGACAGATTTCTGTTAAAGTGCCTTTACTAAAGAAAAAAGCATGTGCAAGGAACACTGCCATAGCTACAGTTATAGCTGCTAGTGCGCTAAAAGGAGATTGTCAACTGTTAAAGCTTCATGGCTGAGAACAGACAGAAAACAGAGAGCAAATGTCATGAAGGAAAGGGTGAAAACCAGACATTATACCGACCATTTTGTAGTTTCTCTTGTTAAGTTTAATCCAGTTTGTTAAAGATGTCATCATGAGACAATAATCTTAAACCAGACCTGACAGACAGATCAAAGTCACTTGGAGAGGAAAAAAACGAGTTTGTAGAAAATGAGAGGAGACAGACAGATTGCTGCCATTAATTCTACAATAATTTGTCAGAGGAAGCAATTGCCTCTGGAGCGTTGCCAAGTTTGGTGATTTTACAATCAGAGGAGGACTATCATTATATCTTTATTAATTCTAATAAAACCTGGCAAGTGTGATTGGATGAGTCAGACCTCCCACACAGGCAGACGCACAATCTGTCATTATTCTTGTAAAAGTCAACGTATAAATGGTAGAACTGTTTGAGGTGGGTGGTTCACCCAGGATGCCCTCAGTGTGTGTGTGTGTGTGTGTGTGTGTGTGGGTGTGTGGGTGTGTGTGTGTGTGTATACTATACATTATATGTGGTTATGTAAGCACTTGTAGCAACTTGTTCATGTCTCTTCTGTCTTTGCAGTACACTGTATGCTCTGTGTATGTGAGTATGTATACTTTCCTTGTTCATCTTGACATTGGTACACTGCATAATGTGAAATACTTTCTCTTAATAAAACATATTTACTCCATTTCTAAAATGTCCAAAAATATACAAAAATATTCGATTTGCAAATGTATATATGAGAAAGAACAGCAAATGTTTGTCAGTTTTACTTTAAAAATGACTTCAACAACGAACTAAGTATCAGTTACTTTTTTTCAGTCGACTACTCAAGCTGTCATTTCAGCTATACAGTCCTAACACACAAAGTTTTCTGAATCTGAATTCATCCCCTCAATAAATGCCTGTTTAGGGTTTTTAACTAATGCCGTATGTTCAGAAAACAATATGATCTTAGTTATTTTTAGCTCCCATAAATGTATAGAAAGGTTTCTTTTTTATTTACATTTCTAAAAAAAAATCCATCCTGAGAAAAAATTTTATCTCAGGAATGTTGCTGAAATCCAACTTTTTTATCACATCCTGAAACAGTAATCCATGCATTTGTATCTTGACTGTAAGGTTTTTTGTCTGCTCTTCTTAGTTGTGCTACCAGAAGTCTTCATCTTGTTCAAAATGCTGCAGCTAGAAAATTTGTAAAACTCAAAATGTTATCATTTCATACAGATTTGGGCTTCTCGTCGCTGAATCTAGTACAACCTATATGTGAAGCTTTTAAAGAGCCCCTTTTAGTTATATCTGCAGGTTTATAATTATACTTTTTGAGGTGTACTCAAGTATGTTTACCTGCATTAGTGTTAAAAAAAGACATTATTTTTCTCATAATGTGCATTACTGCAGTGTCTCTTTTCATCCTCTGTTTAAAAAGCTCTGTTTTAGCTCCTGTCTCTTTTAGGTGACCTTCCGATTGCTCTGATTGGTCAGCTGCCACGACAATGTGAGGCAACGTCGCTTGCAAACCATAAACCCAGGTCTTTGAGAGTTGTGACTCTCGCAGAAGCAAGTTGAGTGAGGTAATAATGGTGAACTGCCATTCTTTAAGGGCAAACTAGCTGTTAGCTTAACGTTATGCAAATGTGTTACATGATGATGCCAATAAGTGACAGTAAAAAACGCCTGGACTTTTAACAAGCTGTTTCAGGCAGGTAAACAGAATAGCTTTGTAAGTTTGCAGACCCTTTACATGCACAAAAAAGCAGCTAAATAACACACTGAATATGGACTCTTTAATTGATACTATACCTTAGTTATCTGAATTAACTGTAACATATACATCAGTACAGCATCTTTAATCTCTCAGTGCATATTTCATCTTATAACATGAAAAAGAACCACGTTCAGTTAACATCTTTAAATGAAGACCTAAAACCTTTCTTTATTGCATTACAGCCTACACAAAATCTCCAAACTGAACATCAGCTTTTCAAACATCCCTTTATCATGCATTTTTAATATTTTTCCGTACATATGAGCAAGTAGGAACTTCCTCTGTCTTCTAGAGGGCTCAGCGGATGCTTAATCATCCATTCTGATCATTAATAATCGGAAAATAGTGCTGATAACTTAATCAGTCACCATGAGAGTAGGTGAAAAGGAGAGATTTACATCAAAAAAAGTACTACTATGTTCCAAGGCGGGGCTCAAACTCAGGACTCCTGGATGAAAGTTCACTGACTTATGACTCCACCAACCCTTTCAACCTCCATATGGAGGCTTTGGTTCTTATTTGTAATGGCAAATTGGAAGCTCCACTGGCATTAAATAGGGTGATAAAGATCTAATGAGCTTCTGAAAGGTGGACAAGGTTTCTTCAGACCGAAAGTTATGTGATTTCCAAAACTAACAGCCATTTATTGGGCTGATGATTGTAAAATGCACTGGTGACTATGCTTCATAGTAATTATTCACTTTAAATATAGAGAACTTATCTATTGATAAATATTAATGCTTTCTAAATCTCTAATAAGTCGTTAAATCTACATTAACAAACAAATAAAGCTCTTAATGAAGGTTCTAATCTTTCAACCGAATATTAAACCAGTTATTAGCTTCACAGTCCATTAAAACATGTTCAGCGTTTACACCAGATATGAGACGTAAAAACCGACAGATGCAATTTCTAAGAAGTGGTTGTAGGATATATCTGTGTGCTGACTTCCTTTCTCGAACTCTGAAATGAAAGGTGTCACTTGGAAAGTTACATTCACTAACCACACTCCAAAAATAGCTCTCAGCAGCTATGAGCTCCAAGGTATTTACTGTCGTGTGAATGAAATCAGTCATGCTTTCCATACTATCGATAAGAATAGTTGTAAAGGCAGCAAGCAGTCACCTATAGAGGCACAGAGAAGCGCTTTAATGCAGGGCCAATTCATGTAACAGACCGTTGTTCTTATCTTAGATGAAATAAACAATCATAAATCCTAGTTTTAGACACACCTACTGAGCAAACAACCCAAATAATGATTAAGAGCAACTTAACTGTCCTCATTTACTAATAAGAAAGATTCTATTGACTGTCATGCTTCACTTTTATGCATCAGTCAATCAGTCATTATAATTAGATACCAAAGCCTCAAGTCTCTTATTCATATTTTAAATATTTGAGAGCAGTTCCATGATAACATTTTTGTATTTCTGCAAAATAGAAATTCCTGTTTGGTTTAAACAAATGTAAAAACTTAGTCAGATAAAGGAATGAACACATGCATGTGCTGAAAGTTCAAACCTTTAATCCGTTCTTTAGATATTTGTGAGCATTTCTGTGTTAATATTTAATATATTTCTGCAAAATGAAAGCTACTATTTGGTTTAAAGAAACTTAAAAACTTTGTCAGAAAGAGAAAACACATGCACTGAAAAATCTGATCTTTTATCCATATTTTAGATATTCATGAGCGACTCCACGTTAATATTTTTTATATTTCTGCAAAATTTGAATTCCTGTTTGGTTTAAACACATGTAAAAACTCAGTCAGGAAAAGAAATGAACACATGCACTGAAAGTTCAAATATTATATCAATATTTTAGGTATTTGTAAGCAGTTCCATGTTAATATTTTGTATATTTCTCCAAAATTTGAATTCCTGCTTGGTCTAAAGAAACTTTAAAACGTAGAAAAAGAAATGAACACATGCACTGAAAGTTCAAATCTTTTATCCAGATTTTAAATGTTTGTGTTCTATGTAAATGTTTTATATATTTCTGCAAAATTTTTACTTGCTTTAAACAAATGTAAAAAGTCAGTGGGATAAAGGAATGAACACGTGCATGTACTGAAAGTTCAAACCTTTATTCCATGCTTTAGATATCTGTGAGTCTTTCTGTGTTAATATTGAGTATATTTCTGTAAAATTAAATTTGGTATAAGCAAATATAAAAGCTCTGTCAGAAAAAGAAAAGTTCAGCTCTTATATCAGTATTTTAGGTATTTTTGAGCAGTTCCATGTTAATATTTTGTGTGTTTCTGAAGAGAACAAATGTTTGATTTAAAGAAACACTAAAACTTAGCCAGAAAAGGAAATGAACACATGCATTCAAAGTTCAAATGCTTTTTCTTTATTAGAGATATTTTTGAGCAGTTAATATTTCGTATATTTCTGACTAAAGTTGAAGATGACATTGTTGCTTATTGGACAGGATTTTGTTAGAACTCCAAGCTTTTTTTTATAATAGTAATAATTGTAAGAATAACACCAGAAACCATGGCGACAAGAGCAATACGACCACTAACACACATAATGATGATAACTATCATTTATTCAATGCAGCCAGTGAGGATGAAGGTGTGTGTCGTGTCCCTGTCTGCACTTGTTAGGCTGTTTCCATGCTTGTGTAGAGTTTTCTTGCATCTTGTGAAGTACCCATGCGACTCTACATGCTGCTTTGTGTGCATGCATGCATGGATTTGTGTGTGTTCGCATGCTGGTGTAACAGAGCCCCGGCTGGGCCTTATTGGTTCTGATCCATCCATGACCAGCATCCAGGGCTTCTCGATTCCTCTCCGTCCGTCCGTCTGTCTGTGTGAGTGTGTTTGTGTGTCCTGGCAGGAGGCTGGCAGCCGGTGTAGCCTCGGCTGGCACCGGTCCACCCCCACCTCCTCCATCCCCTCTCCGTCTGAGAGCACAATGGGCGATCCGGTAAAACAATACAGGCCGAGGAACAAGGCCCTCCATAGAGCGAGCGACACACTATCCCTGAAAGCGAAACACTCCAAAACACAGAGCAGTTGAAACAGAAATAGAAAGCTAATTTCTACCCCTCCGCCACTTACTCTCTTTACCTTTTCCTCCCTTCAAAGCCTGCAGAGTTTATTTCTTGTGCCCCTAATTATGATTTCATCTCTGAAATAAGGGTGACTCACTTCCTTTATTCCTCGGTCCTTCAGTGACAAACCAGATGATGACTGAATTTGGGAATTCTTCAGTGTTTTGCTTTCAGTCTCGTGTTTGTTGGAGCCTTATCAGACCGAACCGTTAATTTGCAGTTGTGTTGGTCATTTTCTGTCTGTGTTTTGTGCAAACCAATCATTTAACGCTGATGCATCGAGCAGCTTTCATGCAGTTTTCCGACAACATTGACGCAGCGTTACGCTTGAGTTTGGTATGTGGTTGCTGATGTGAAAACAATAGATTTAACAAGTGCTAAGACTCTCATGAATTGCCCTTTCACTCACTTTTTTTCACATTTTCCAACAAAACACATTAAGTAGAGCCAAGCACTGCTTTTCTGTAACGCATCATTGTGCATATTTTGAATTGTACATTTTAATCAGTGGAAATGATAAAATCTGAATTTCACAAATGAGGTTTAACGCTTACTTAAGGTGATTTTTGACGTTTCAAAAAGAGTTAATGAGCTTTATAAGAGTTGGAAACAACTTAAACTTATGCTTAACTTAACTCAGCTTAACTAAACTAAACTTAACTTGACTTAAATCAGCTTAACTTTAACTTAACTCAGCTTAACTTAACTAAAGTTGACTTGATTTAACTTAAATCAACTTAACTTTAACTTAACTAAACTTACCTCAAATTTACTTGACTTGACTTAACTTTAACTTAACTCAGTTTAACTTAACTAAAGTTGACTTGATTTAACTTAAATCAACTTAACTTTAACTTAACTAAACTTACCTCAAATTTACTTGACTTGACTTAACTTTAACTTAACTCAGCTTAACTTAACTAAGCTGAACTTAAGTTTACTTAATGCAGCTTAACTTTTAACTCATGACTGCTTCAGTTGTTCCTTCTTTCATTGTCTTCATCTCCAGACATTATGCAATCTGTTTAATCAAATTAAGCCTAATTAAAATATTTTGAAACATTTAAAAGATTAGCTTCAAATTTGTTTAACAGTTATATATAAATACAGCTATTTTTAAAGGCAAACTAACTATTTATTGAACAGTAGCTCAACCTAGCTTGTGTAGCTAATATAAAAACATCCCTTTTTTAGTGATAGCTAACTACGTTAGCTAGCTTATTTATGTATTTAATACATTAACTGTCTTAGATATTGCTTTGTTGAGCCTACTGTTTAATTATACAGTATTTTCTAATTTCACAAGTGTTCTCTGACACAAAAAGGACCAGTCTAAATATTTGCATTCAGTCAGCAGGACACAGCTGGGTCCGTGTAGCACTTTGCATTTCTTTGTTTAATTGGTTTACTTTACAAATCAATACCTGTCTTTCAGTTAAGTTTAAAATTTCTTTGCATTTGGGTTGTTGCTTTTTAATTTGAGTTTTGAACAAAAGTATTCTAATTTCCCATTTTTGTGCCATGAGCTTGTTGTTGGGCCGTGCCATTAACACCTGGGGGAGTATTCTATAGATCATCTAACTATAAAGTAATCCATCAGTTACGCATATTGTATATGTTAGGCATTCATAAAACACTGTAGACAATATATTGTCTATAAAATACCTATGTATTTACTATATATACCATTATTGCATTACACTCACTCTGTTTCTCCCTGTGTCCTTTCTCCGAGTGTCCCTGATCCCAGAGCTGGATGCTTCAGATCTGTGGTGGTTCTCCCACCAACTGGCCTAATCTCCATCTGTGGGATGCTGCTGCTGCTGACCTTCCTCCAGCCCACTGCTTCCAGCTGCCCATTTCCATCAATCTACTCTGCATCACCCTCACTATACTTGATTTGCTCGTCTACATATTTCTGAATTTACCACCAGCTATATATGTAGTATATTTAATGCCAGAGCCATACACCATAGCAGTAAACTATAATCAGTTTCCATGTTAGTTGTACTTTGCATGTATCATCTGTCTTATCATGCAAAGTTTTAAACCCATTTTGATGGCACAAATTTAACAAAAAACTTCACAGTGTTACATGGACCACAGCTGTTCTTCTTAACATTTATTCTGTGATTTCTTGTAGCTCAGATCACACGTCGTGATCAGTGATTTCACTCTTTACTGTCGTATTAAGATGCCACCATCTGCGTGGTAGTGCCCAGATAACATTAGAAGTGTGAAATCCGCTCACACCAGTGACTCGCATGTTCCTCTGAAGGGGGAAACAACCTTTCAGCTGGACATTTAGCACATCTGCACCACACTATGTTTAGAGCAAGTGTCAGTTTTGTTCGCTAATGTAACTATACTACATAAACAGAATTAGCAGCAGGCTGGGCTGCGAGTGTTGCACAATAACAGCTCTGAGTAACTGAAGACAGTAGTTCCCACACAAACACACTCCCACAGTCACAAGCATACTTTGAGCTGTATATATACAGTAAACATGAAGACCCCTCCCTCCTGAAACACACCCTCCAATCCACACACACACACACAGAAACCCACAGAGACACACAAACCGAGGTCTGACCTGGCCCTGCGGGTCTGACAGGTAAAGAAGAAGAGCTGCACAACCTGTCGATGCAGGCAGAGAAGCATTCCTCCTGGCCTCACTCTCTCAGAAAACAGGGAGTGTGAGGAGGAAGATGGCACTGCTTACGTGTCACAAAGATCCACCTCTATCCTGGTATCGCCGCATCTTCCTCTCAGTGCCCACTCGCTAATACCAGTTATATAAAATCAACATTCTGTTTCCTCGCTGCTATCTCTGCCACTTTACAGAGGTGTCACTGAGCAGGAATCGTGAATCTCAGTCCTCCAAAGCTAGAGCAGCCTTCAGACATGTAGGCCCTAATCAGAAATCTAACGTTTCCCTTGTTTGCAGATGGAATCTCTGCCGTATTTATCAAACACGAGCCATCTCCAACCTCCCCTCAGGCTACCGGGCGTATCAGAAATGACTGGCACATCGGCACATTTATCACACCTATCAACATCGCCACACATCTGCCCGAGCCAACACACACACACACACACACACAGACAGACACACACCTCACTTACATTACCACTTATTACACATTTACACAGCTGATAAGATCCTCAGCGCTGATAGCGTCACCTTGCCCCAGAAAAGGTCGAGAAAATGTGTTGGGAAAAACTATCAAAGCACGCGCTGGGAGTTTTTAAAACATGCCAACATGTCATACTAGACTGGGGGAGGGAAGTAACCTAATGGGTTTTCTGTACAACATACTGATAATGAAACTTACTAAGAGGTGTCGGATTCAGTTTTTTTTTAACCTGAGCCTTCAAACAAAGGAAGTTTATACGGAACTGATTATCTGGTTACATTTAACTTATAAAAGCCCGATTACAGAAAAAGAAAAAGAAGGCATGAAATATGAACATTTAATCCATTAAAACCCATTTGTCTCATGTGAAGCTTAACAGTAAATGCTTTTTTGCATATGTTTAATACTATATTGTACTTATTTTATCACAATAAACCTCCATGCATTTGCAAATTTGGTGCAGTGCAAGTTCAAAATGCACCTTTTCAGGCTGCTATAGATAATGTCCAAAACAAGTGGACATCAGGCAGCAATAAGTTTGGACACAGTTTGGATTTAGTGAAACAAAACAGCAAACTTGAAGTTGTATCTTGTGCAACTTCGATTAGTAGTAAGCAGAGATGAATGTGGCCAGTTTGTAGAGTGGCCGTACAATTAGATATATGTCTTTTTACTGACGATACCTGCAGCACGTGTATCTCAGAGGTTTGTGCCAAAACAAGATATCTTTGTCTTTGGTTTTTGGAGCCAGGACACCACTGTGGAACTTAGTTTGCCATCAAGTTTATGTGTGAATAAAGTTACTCAATAGCTACCAGTTAGTATTTGCAAATAAATGTCAATGTGGTGATGAATACTCCCAATCTTTCAGACCCATTTCTGTGTAAAAATGTAGCAAACATGTTGTATAAAAAATAGAAATAGAAGACTGGTCTATGTTTACGTTTGCGGCATGGGTCTCTGCAGTATGTACCCATCACTAATGCGCTGCTCTCACGTCTGCTGTTCTGTAGAAGCGTAATGATTCAGCAACTACTACACAAACTGGGCATATTAAGTGCAGTCGCAAGGTTATGCAACGTAGGTTCTCCTGGCATATCCATGCTTTTACTGGTCACAGTCATGTTTGCAGTGTACAATAGCTGTAGTTGATAGTGTCATTAAGTCATTTCAGCCCAAACATGTTCATGATTATTGTTTAATATTTGTCTTTTTGTGTTTCTCATGAATCAGGCATGCAAAGAAGTTCAGATTTGGTGCTGCACTTCCTCATTTCCCCAGCAACCCACCTGCCAAGTGGGGAGTAGATTGGACAAACTGCTGTTGAGAAAGGTGAAGGACAGACACACACACATACATGTAGGGACTATTAGTGAGATATCTTTTGAAGGAAAGACTGCATTTTTCTTACAACAAGTTAAAAAGAAAAAAGAACAAATGTGAAGGCATTGTTTAACTGATGGTTGAATGCAGCATCTAGTAAAGTAAAACTGGGAAAACATGAGGAAAAGAAAAAACACTGAGATCCTCGTGTCTATTTAAGGCCAAATCTTGGTCGCACTTGAAAAAAATTCTGTCACTCATTGAGAAGGGAGGTTCAAATGAACCAGTTAATGCAGAAGCACATGTTAGGAATTCATGCCTGAGAGCAGGAACAGTCCTGAGGTTATAATGAAAATTTGATTAGTTACAGGTTTATTCATTAAAACAGAAACTAATTTTCACTCGTTTACAAGACGACCTCCAACTCCTGGTTGTCAAAATCCATCTATTTTGAAAAGATTCTATGAGTAAGCCAAGTAATTAAGGATTAACTTGCAAATGCATCAAAAGGCAGAAAGGTACAAGTCTGTTAAACCTTTGAGGAATCTCTTTGACTTGAGACCACACCCAGCTGAGATGTAGAGTTTTATTCAACACGTTTATTTAGGGAACAGTGTAGTTGCTGTCGGTAAGACTAGCAGGAGTATTAATCTGGGTCTTTTTAAAAACTACAATCTTGAGACTTGTTCCTGTGCCTGAAAACCTAATAATTTTCTGTGTAGGACAAGAAAATAAAAATTTTCTGAACAAAAACTTCAAATTCTACACTTCCATGCACATATAATGAACATAGCTGATAAACCTGCATTGCTAAAGCAGAATAGTTGGACTTCTGGTAAAGATTCAGGAGAAGTTTGACAGATTTTATTGCATCAACTGACATTAGTTGTATTTGAACATAACTCATAAGAAACTGGTTTGAAAGTTTTATGAGCATCAAGTTCATGCAAGTGTGTTTCAGCGTATAGCACCATTCTCAGAGAAAAATAAAAATACATTTTAGCAAGGATTCAGCGTTGCAGCATGTCACGGCTTACGAGTTTCCCTCCCATGAAGTGTGTCATATATGTTAACAGAACATCACATCAGCCTCTAACTCGCTCGGCACTCATGCATTTAAGTCTTCAGATAATGAGATTTTAAAGAGGTCAGTCAACTTGAAAGCGACTGAGGCTGAATGGTTTCCCTGAAAGCCTCCGACTTCTCTGGAGGCTGCGCTGTGCTGCATTCCATCATCTTAACCGAGGCCCCATTAAATAAAGTAGTAGTCTTCCATCCAGCTGCCCTCCTGTCAGCGTGACTCGAGAGCGGCGCACTGTAATGCAGCAGCTCCGGCTAATTGGAATATCTCTGTCTCACTTCTCCAATCACACCTGACACTTTCCCGTTTGAGGAGAAGTGGTGAGGTGATGAGATGAAGAGGCCCCCGGGGGACAAGAGAGACTCTCAAAGTCTTTACCTGAAGAAGATTGGAAGGCAGAAGAAGGGGAAAAAAACTCTAAAACTCTTGAAGGAGTTAGTCTGGAAACACACGAGACAAAAGTTCAACTGTTCTGGGACGAGCCTTGGTCTCGGCCTCGCTCTTTTTCATGTCAAATCTTGCCTCATCTGTTGCACCACTTGAGGAATGTCGGGAGAGATTTTCACATTTTCGAGCTAAAACCTCAACAGTTCAAAGGCTAAAACTTCACCTTCAGAAAGCCACATTATGTCATTATGGTGTCACAACGCTGCATAAAATGACACCTAACGGTATGTAAAAATGCCTGATTCTGATGCATACTCTCGCTCTAACTTTCCCTGCCATAAACCTGTCCTCATGCACTTCATTTCACCTCTCACTTTGAAATATAGACAGCATGACTCACCTCTCAGGTACTCTGAACACGTGTGCTCCAATGCAAGACTACATACATGCGTGTACATGCGTGTGTTCCAGTGTGACTTTGAGGTTTTTAGAATGGAAATCAAGAATGTTAATGTTGCGAGGAGCCCCTCAGCGAAGGCAGCGGAATCCACCAATGACTTCTCTCTGTTAATGAACACTTGCTTTCAAGCATTCTTTTAGTGTCACTCTCTCCTGTGTGCAGCTCTCCCAGGTGTTCGTAACACAGCATGGCTGCTTTCCTTTCTTTTGCTAGATTTAATCATGTTTTTTGGTACTGTGGTTGTGGGTAATCTGAATCTGCCTCACACACCTGAACCGCAAGCTCCTCCCCTTTACACCTGTCGCCACGGCGGCAGAAGGCAGGTAATGGTATGAATCTGTAACAGCGATCAAGTTTTAACTCCCGGCCGGTGGTCAGGGCTGCTCGAACCTCGCCGTGACCCCCGGTGACCCCCTCCACCGCAGTTCACAGCTCCACAGAGCCAACTCCAGCCTCGCCATGAATGGAGCTTTAAATGAAGCCCATTATCCAGCTGCACAACCTCCCAAACTGGAGTCCCGGGGGGGGTCCCCTTAGGGGCCGGCGGGGGCGTCCATTATGGGTCTTCAGCCAGGAGATGGAGGAAGGGAGGAGGAGGAGGGCATCCATTACGGCTCTGGGGGATGTAATGTCCAGATGGCCAGGTGCTACCGAGGAACCTGTCCCACCCTGCAACAATCCCAGCTTTCATCCCGGATCCACCTCGACCCTCCACAGGCCCAGACCTGGTGGTCACACTGGGCCAGTCAAGCGGAGAGAAGAGGAAAAAGGAAGACCAGGAGACAAGGTTTAAACCTCGCTTGTATGCTAATGGAAAGTAATTTGCTCAAAATAATTACCCTCAGAGCCGGTTCACCTGAATACAGAGGAATCTATTACGTCAGGGAGCTGCATCAACAACACGTACGCAGAGATGTCTGAATCTGTCAACAAGTCTCCACGTAGTATGACTGTTACATACTTGTATAAATATAGGACTTGCAACATCATCTTAAACAGTCATTCTGTTTCTCTTTGACGATCCTATGAGTGGGATTACCCGAAGCAGAGGTAGCGAGAGAGAGAGAGAGAGAGAGAGGGGGAAAAAAATAAAACTATTTTTGATTCCCTGTTGCTCAAGAGCTTGACAAGTCTGGAGCATGCTGCGTTCTCATTCCAACCCCTCACCACTCACGCAAACACATACATACATTCAGAAAGTCGTACACTTCCCACCCACGTGCACACAAAATCCCACCCCAATACACACAGGCCCATTGTGAGGCCACAAAACAGAAACAACAAGCCGCTCAAAAAACACCCAGGGGACTCGCAATTCACTGCTCAATCAATCTAACCACCGTGCCGAGCAGACACAGTCTCACCCGCACTTAAGGAACATTTAAATGCAACAAATATGTTTTATGACAAATGAATGAAAAACATGCACACACACACACACACACACACACTCATGCACACACAGACAGAGCGCTACATTGCATTGCCCTCGAGGGACAGGCCAGCAAGTGCAGATATAGGATTACTAGAATTGACGCTTCAGTCTTTCTATTGTGAACGTGAAAATCCAATGAGGGGCCTCTAAGTGGATGCACTCATACAGAGAACCTGTTCTGAGGCCACTAATTAAATCTAAACAGGCGCTGACATTGATTTGAGAGCCCATTATCATCCCCTTATGGTCATAGAAGCCTCATATGTTTTACAAGTGGTGGACTATAGAGCCCCACAGGGTTAATGATTAAAAAGTAGCAACAGCAAAAAAGCACCCTGGTCAAATAAAAAAAGCAGAAAAATGTAATGAATTCTGCTTAAAAAGAATCATAAAATTGGTTTTATCATGTGAGATTTGTCTTTCAAACCTTCTAAAATGCTCTTTAAGTGGTGTCATCAACCTGTCACTGTGTCTGCAATCTGTCAGGCTCGGCCTCCGTCTGTATTTTTCAAAAGAACAGTAAGTAAAAAAAACACAGTGGAGGCGTTCATTAGGCCCAGACTGAGTAATGCTTCCAAGGAAAGGCACACTTTAGCAACTGTCAGTCACCTGAGGGAGGAGCAGGTGACCTGAAACTGAACGTAACGCTGCAACTTTTAGTTTCACACCAGGACGAATTCAAACCTGCACAACAATGACAAAACTTGGAATACGATGGTATTTAGAGCACAGAGCTTCTGCATTTTTAGGGAGAAATCTGTTTACTGCCATGTGATGCGTCGTTGTCGTCATATTTTAAATGAAACTTAAGCTCAAAAAACTCAATAGCACCTGACTTGTTTTGCATTTTTGCAAAAAAATGCTTTTCATCTCACTTTTAGTTTCATGTTTTAGTGAATGTAGGAGGCAGGAAGGAAAGTGGGGGAAGGGATTTAAACAGAAACTACAGGGAAGGTGTCTTCCACAGTTTCACTTGCTACTCCTGTAATTACCATAAAGTCTTAGAGCATTTGGTTAAACTGTGACTGAGTAATGAGTAACCAGGGACAAGGAACAACGAGAAATAAGAATGTAGATGTAAAATGACACAAAAACAAGCTCTGCTGCAGTTTCACACAGAGAAAACGCCAAACACTGTATCTGTATGATGAGTTAATACCCCATAAATATCTCGTCCCGTCCCCTTCTCACCCATCTCCACAATACTTGCCACAAGGCATCAATGTCCGGGTGAAGGAAAGTTCACATAGCCTGACAAACTGCATGCTAAGAACACACACTTGTGGCACCGGGAATGCAGACTTCATCCATTCATCCAGTCAGAGTGTGCATGACAACACATTTGTTCTATATTAAGCATAATTCTGGTGATGTTTTAGGAAACGTGTTTTGGGGGTTTTTTTGTAGTGTTTATTCAGTCTGCTCCTAGAGCTGCAGACACCACAAGATTTAAGGGCACAATATGAAAAGAGTACGTTTTTTTAATGTTAAATTAGGAATCAAGCACAATAAAACACAAGACAGAAAATGGACAATAGAGATAGATAGAGATTTCTACATACTATGTTTTTTCAAGCATCACGATGTGAAGCATGGTAGTGGAAGTATCATGATGTGAAGCATGGTGGTGGAAGCATCATGATGTGAAGCATGGTAGTGGAAGCATCATGATGCGAAGCATGGTGACAGCATCATGAAGTGAAGCATGGTGGTGGAAGCATCATGATGTGAAGCATGGTGGCAGCATCATGATGCGAAGCATGGTGGTGGCAGCATCATGATGCGAAGCATGGTGGCAGCATCATGATGCAAAGCATGGTGGCAGCATCATGAAGTGAAGCATGGTGGTGGCAGCATCATAAAGTGAAGCATGGTGGTGGCAGCATCATGATGTGAAGCATGGTGGCAGCATCATGATGCAAAGCATGGTGGCAGCATCATGAAGTGAAGCATGGTGGTGGCAGCATCATAAAGTGAAGCATGGTGGTGGCAGCATCATGATGTGAAGCACGGTGGTGGCAGCACCATGATGTGAAGCACGGTGGTGGCAGCATCATAAAGTGAAGCATGGTGGTGGCAGCATCATGATGTGAAGCACGGTGGTGGCAGCATCATGATGTAAAGCATGGTGGTGGCAGCATCATAAAGTGAAGCACGGTGGTGGCTGCATCATGATGTGAAGCACGGTGGTGGCAGCATCATAAAGTGAAGCACAGTAGTGGCAGCATCATAAAGTGAAGCACGGTGGTGGCAGCATCATGATGTAAAGCATGGTGGTGGCAGCATCATAAAGTGAAGCACGGTGGTGGCTGCATCATGATGTGAAGCACGGTGGTGGCAGCATCATAAAGTGAAGCACGGTGGTGGCAGCATCATGATGTGAAGCACGGTGGTGGCAGCATCATGATGTGAAGCACGGTGGTGGCAGCATCATGATGTGAAGCACGGTGGTGGCTGCATCATGATGTGAAGCACGGTGGTGGCAGCATCATGATGTGAAGCACGGTGGTGGCAGCATCATGATGTGAAGCACGGTGGTGGCAGCATCATGATGTGAAGCACGGTGGTGGCAGCATCATGATGTGAAGCACGGTGGTGGCAGCATCATGATGTGAAGCACGGTGGTGGCAGCATCATGATGTGAAGCACGGTGGTGGCAGCATCATGATGTGAAGCACGGTGGTGGCAGCATCATGATGTGAAGCACGGTGGTGGCTGCATCATGATGTGAAGCACGGTGGTGGCAGCATCATGATGTGAAGCACGGTGGTGGCAGCATCATGATGTGAAGCACGGTGGTGGCAGCATCATGATGTAAAGCACGGTGGTGGCAGCATCATGATGTGAAGCACGGTGGTGGCAGCATCATGATGTGAAGCACGGTGGTGGCAGCATCATGATGTGAAGCACGGTGGTGGCAGCATCATGATGTGAAGCATGGTGGTGGAAGCATCATGGTGTGAGGATTTTCTTAGCAGCAGTCCCTGAAAAGCTTGTTAAGGTAGAAAGTAAAATGAATGCAGTGCTAGAGTAAAGGGAAATCTTTACAGCTGGATAGGAATGGTTTAAAAACAACATGGTTAAAGTTCTGGAGTGGCGAAAGATACATCTACTAAATACTGACCTAAAAGTTTAAGGGTTACCCATGCATTAACTTATTTTATTTCTGTATTTTGAATTAACTGACATTACTTTGCATAAATCTGCTTTCACTTTGACATAAAAGAGTCTTTTTGGGGTTAATTTCTTGTCCAAAAAAAGCCCAAATTAAATTGACTATGATTCAATGTTAAATAGCAGCAAAAGGGGAAACCTTCCAAGGTGGATGAATACTTTCAACAGGCACTTCCTGATTTCAGCACACCTGGTTGTCAGACCTGATGCCTACCACACTTTAGTACACTTGATTTGAATCCAAGTCACTCTGCATCACACTTCTCAAATGTACTGAACTTTGGGCTCAGCTGTATTTAAGTACAGCAGCACCTTGAAATCAGACGCTGAAAAGAGAAAAACTGAGTGTAACTGAAACCACAATACTTTGTGAATGTAGCAAATGTCATAAACACCACTGTTCTTTATCACTTTTGTGACTGAGAGGCTGTTAGTTTTTCATCTTTTAGTCAAGATTTTTTTTTTCTCAAGAATTTGTAAGAAATCATCTGAGAAAGTGACTGCAGATTCTTGTAAACATCACATTAAAAGGCTGGTTTCTAAAATCACTGTATTGTAGCTTGATAGGTCATTTTTATTGTCATTACTTCTGTTTATTGTACTTGTTGACATACTGTATGTCTATATCACAGGACAAAACAATCACGTTCCAGATCCTTTTTGTAATTTCCTCTAGAAGTCTGACGTGGATGGTTTGTACCGCTGACATTCTCAGATTTAACTGCCGAAAATGAAGTCGAACATGTGAAACACTCCAAATATTTCCCAACGAAGTTCTCATCTCAGGACAAAAGGCTCCTTTGCTACTTTATCAGAATCTGAATCTGAATCTGACTGACACTCTCACACAACTCAGCTCTAACGCCTGATTAATGACCAAGTGTGAAAAATACCAGCAATAACAAACAGCCCGTCACTGCGACCAGACAAAGCACGAAAAGAAAATGCTTTTAAAAATGTCCGAGCTCTGTTTACCCAGCCTCTCTCGGTATGTGGGAGTTTTTCTTTTTCTTTCTCATGGGCCAACAATTACAGGAACATTTTCATCTCCTTGGAATTTCAAACGAATAAAAAAATGGAGAAACATGTCACGTAGGGGAAAGCCCTGTGTCTGGGAGGAGCATGGAGTGATGGAGATGGATACGATAAAGAAGGAAAGAAAAAACAGAAAAGATTGATGAGAGGTGTTCTCCTTTTTCTCAAGACTCCCTCGCTGCCCTTCTCTTTCTCTTTCTTCACCCTCGGGCTCATCTCTCACTTGCAAGTCCGGACGGGCTCGAGTCAGTCCCAGGTAAAACTGGTCACCCGAGTCCTCCCCTTCATCTTACCCCACCCCCATCTCCCCTTTTGCTCACCTGCCCCTGAGGCAAACTTCCCCCTTCCTTCCATCTGGCACTGTGAGTAAGAACAGGAGAAAAACCACCGCGGCATTCTGCACCGATGAAACATTACAGAAACAACAATACCCCCACTGTTGAGCCAAACTTTTGTATGAAACAACTTTTTTTTCTCCCCCTTTCCAGTTGATTCACTGCGTTCCAAAATGAATCCGCGTACGACAATCCAAACTTTTGTTTGTCCCACTGCTCTCGACGCTTTGGCGACAAACAGGCCAGCTCTCAAGGTTAAGCCACAGATGTGTTAATGTGCTAAGACTGTGTGATCGGGTTGCCTTTTTTTTTCTTTGGTTGTTTTTTTAAAGACATTTTGAGAAACAGCCGAGTGCGTTGCAAGGGAAGAAAAGAAAAGGGATGAAAGAGGAGGAAAAAGCTCATTTCTGCTGACATGGACGGGCTGCTTAAAGGGGACAGCAAGCCAGGGCAGCAGAGAGTGACAGAGCTACAATGGAAACACAATGGAGACTCTCCTTCCCCCAATGCCAGCCATCTCCCCTCGCTGGCTGTTTTATCCCCACTGTCGCCCCTGCCAGACGACAGCGCAGGCCAGGCTTGTTCAGCAGAGCCGCAATAAGACAACACTAATAAACGCCAGCGGAGGGGGGGGTGGAAACAACAAATAGCTTACACTTTCAAATTTTACACTGAGCTAGTCAGGGCTAATTCCTCCTCCAATGTTTAGGGGAAAACACCACCAACCACCGCTAACCCCCTTCCTTTTTTTTTCTCTCAAACTACCTCATCCCGTCCCCAACCTGTTTATCCACTGTCAACAATACAGGGCCCGCCGTTGGAGCGAGGCACCTGCTGCTTCCTGGTTCATGGCTGGTGATCGGGAGGCGTTCAGATAAACAAACTCCGTCTCGTTTGGTTCGGGGTGTTGACAGTGACGCATTCCCGCTTTTCATCTGCCCTTCTCTTACGCAACTCCGCCGCTGTGCAGTGCCTTTTTTTTCTCCTTTTGACACATTGGCCTCCCTCGCTTGGTGTTACACATATTTCTGTGTGTCTTCGCTTTGCTTATTCTGCAGCTTAAATCTTTTTTTTTGCTTGCGCAGGCACCATTAAGTGCAGAAGTGAGATGAAATGTTTATCTGTCCATTACAGCACAAAACCACACCCACCCTTATATTATTGCAGCCCTGATGGAAGAATTTATTTAAAGCCAGTAAACAATGCCAAGGCAACTCAGGTGAATCATCAAAGGCGCTGGTACCCGAGGGCTTCGAATAACCTACAAATCAAACTTACTAATGACTTTAAAGGAGTTTTTTTTTTTTTTTTTTTTACCAATCCTGAGGCAAGCTCAGCTTACTGTTCTTTGTCTGCCCGATTTGTGCGACTGTCACAAGAGGTCAAGGTCTATTAGCGGCATTCTTATCTCTTCCTCACCGTTTAGGCCGCACTTAAGTAAATTAGAGGCAGCGGTGAAAATACGCACTCCTCCCTCGGTCTAATCCGTCCTTCCTGAAGTTCGTCTACTGTTCTGGACTCCTCTGTACAACGGGAGGCTACAAGAAAAAGGTTTGTATTGAAATGTGAAGCCTGCAGCAGCTTGTATGAGCAGCAGTTGCAGCGTTGCTACTGTCACTCCAAAAACACACAGCACAGTGTTCCTCAGTTAACTGTAGAAAAACTACCAATCCAGAGCACACACTGTTCTTACATGATATCTCAACTATTGCAGTGCATTTGAAAGTTAATTTTCTACACAAATTGTAGAAAACTAACTTTAATAATCTTTGCACATTGAATTTGATATTGCATGAATTTTTTTACGTTTTTTACTGTTTTTGCTCTGTTCCTTGTATATTTTTTAGTTGCCTACCTCAGTTTGTATTAGCAGATATGAGTAATGAGTGTGTTCAAATTCTAAATAGGTTAATTCAGCACCAGATAAAGACACAGCAGCTAAGAATTCTACTGCACTTATGATTTGTTTATTGCTGCATATGACAAGAAAATCTTTGGACTCCTTTGAATCATACAAATGTGTGCAAAAAACGTGGAACAAATAATGCAACTTCATCTTTTAGACTCTCAAACCTTTAACCCTTAGTTGCACCAAGTGTTTGGACGCTACACTCTTCCATAAGTGGGTCAAAAATGACCCACATAAGAATTAATGTGTTTTTATGCCTACCTGGATAAACGTGTGCAACATCTGCAGGTTTTAAACACATCTCACTATAATCATCTTTATATGGCGATATCTATCTGTTGTCTGTGTCGAGAAACAATCCATAAAGATACAGCGTGCCTCTAGTTTTAGTTTCTGCTTGATGAGAAGCTGTTGCTCTCGATGAAATATGTGTCGGACTCTGCTAGGTGCACAGACGTGTGTTTAAGCTGCTTTTACTACTTTCCCAGTGTCTTTATGATGCTTTGCTGCATTCAATTCCTTATATTCCTTATTTATATGATTATATTATTATATATTTAGTATTGTACCATTGTTATTTGTAATATATAGCAACTGAAAACCATTTTTTGTTCACTGAACTCTAAATCTGCAATCTTTCTGTTGTTTTCTGCTCCACTTGTGCTGTAGAACATTCTCCTTGTGATCTTCTTGAAACAATAAGCTCACATGCTTACCTGACTTGTTAATGCAGCCAAAGCCAGAGGTAGGACTGACAAGTACTGACGGAGATATCAGAGTCTGCTTCAGGCAACAATATAGTCTGGGAGGCCAGACAATCTGTTCCATTCTTTATCCATAAATTACTTTGTAGAGACTTTTTAATGCTGGCAGATGTGTCATATGTTTTGGAACTGTCAATAGAGACTGTAATTAATCCTTCAGTTTTCAAAATGAAATGAGACAAGGCAGAGAAAAACAATCAGCTGAAGATATCTGACTTTATGTAATGGTTTGTTGCGTCGCCTATGTAAGCTTCAGACACTCCTAGACAGCGAAATGCATGGCAACGCTTTTGAAATCCAGTCATAGTGCAAATGTTGGCCACTAAACATTAAACCATAAAGCTCCATGGTTATGTGATCACAGACCATCCGTGACCTCTCGCCAGAGCCGCTGCTGGCCTGTATGTGCTGCAGTGGTCAACTAAAGCCAGCATTACCTCAGGAAAGAGATTTTGCTATGAAAACACCAGCCGTCTCCGCTGGCTGCCTCCAGTACAAACACTCCCAGGGCTCCCACAGGGAGGTGGGGTGGCTGTGGGAGCACAGAGGGGATAGTGTGGGTCAATGGCAGCAGTTGGACTGGAGGGAGTACAGGTTCGGTCAAGGAGAAACATGGCCCATCATCAAACTATTGTGGCTGATTACGAGCTGCGTAAGAGGCTCAGACTGCGTCAGTGAGATGATCTGCAGCTGCAAGTTCTTCGAACAAGCACAGGCTGTGTGTTTTTTTTGCTGCTTTGGCATCAAATCCCAGTATTACATCAGACAATGAACTGCCGGAGCTGGCACACAAAGCTCAAAGTCAAAAATTAACTAAATACTAACTAATTCAAAAAAGAGGGATCATATGGAAGTAGGGAACAAAGGTTTATTGTAGAAACATGACTGTGCTATATCAAAGTATTTCAGTTAGACGACTCCAGTTAGAAATGACACCACAGAGTGAAGTCCTCGATGAATGTAGGAGATGAGGATCCCAAAGTTGGCAGACGGCTGTTGACAGCATTACAATGAATTTAAAGAACAAGTTAGATCACATTGGGACAATAGTGACATTAAGATTTAAAGACATAATACATCGGAAACAGTGGGGCAATCACCGTTATTGGAAAGTCTAGAAATGGGAGTGTCCAGAAGGAGGTTTGGAGTTATTAAAACGATAAAATTCAAGTGTATTTTTGTACGATAATCAGTTACGTTATTCACTCTGTAGAGACATACTTTACTTCTCGGAATGAGTATTCCACTAAAGCCTGGGAAAACAGAAGTGACAAATTTGTGAAATTACAAATTGACATCATGTGTACCCTTGTGGATGTATACGCGGCATTTATACTGAATTATTGTATCACACTAAAGAAAAAGCAAAAGGAGTGCTGGTATACATGACTCACTCATAGGTTTTTTGCACCCTACACAAAGAGTAAAAGGTGAACTAACCTTTATCCTTAAAACATGACCTTAAATATAAGTCTATATCCTGTCCAGTGTGAACCAAAGGCCTCGCCAACATATTATTGTCACCTGCTGTTCACCCTCAGTCTTGTTTACATTAAAACCCCATACAATATCTTGTGATTTGAATGTTGTAGCCAGCAGACTGTCTCCTACCACAGGCTCACAGAACATTCTTAAGAAATCTTCATACTGACTTTCAATTACATGAGTCACAAGATGGAGCTGACCCGAAAGGACATTTCTTCTATGCACATATGCATTGTATTAGCATGATTTTCAGTGTCCTAAATAATATCCATCATTGCATTTTAGCTTCTCTGATTCTATATTTCAGCATATCTATTAGGTATATGTAGACACATAGTTAAAATGGCCAAGGTCCCCCACCAACCCAAGATCCTCCAGCAACTCCAGCTACCCAAGTACCAGCTCCAGTGACCTCAGATGGTACACTATCCATTCAAGAAGCCAGGCTACCAGCCCAAGGAGCTACGCTGGAAGCCCCATTAGACCAGTCACTAACCTGACTTACTAAATCACTGGCATGATTTAGCTGAGTCTGTGCAAACGTACCAAACGGTTGTGCATGAAGGTCAAGTTCTGACCAGTATAGTGCGTCCAATGAGCTTGATACTAATCAACCAATCACACTTTTGACTAATTAATGTCAAGTAGGAGAGTTTGGACAGTGCTGTTTAATTTTTTTTTTTTTAATATGCTTTATTTAAGAATGTAATGTTAATTTGCTGCCACACAGGATGAAACAGGACAGGTTTTCAAAATGTACAGTAACACCAACATATAGCAGCTTGAATAACGCAATCGATACGATTCCTCTGAAACAAAGACCATGTGCCAGATTTACTGTAGATGAGACACAATATAAGACCATTAGATCAGATCACACATTTATGGCTTTTGGAAGCATCTTCTAAAGAAAATTAAAGCTGTGGCTGATGGCTTCGCCATGTTTAGGTCAAGTGTCCATGTTGTGCACAGTCTATCGTTACACCGACAACCACATTTTCTTATTTGTTTGCTGTGAGCATACTACAAACTCAAAACCTGGACGTAATTAGGAAGCACAGCTACAATTGTGGAAGTTTGTGATGTATTGCATGATCTCATCCCTTCTGATTCTTATTCACTGCAGTCGAATGAATCCAATTTTTGCACTTGGCAGGTAGAATCATTTTTCATAACAGAAAACACATCAGTAGTGAAACAATCAAGCGCTTATAAATCTTAATCTGCTGACATCTGATGATCAGGACCATGACAAAGCTCTCTGGTTGCTGAGCACTGTAGGAAATGAAGCAAATTTCCTCATCTTGTTGTTTACAAAAAGTGGTTCATCCAGTTAAATAATCTGAGAACGTATTGGTTGTGTAATTTTGAAATTCTTGAGGCATTGTTTGTGAAAAGTAGTGGACTCAGAAATACACATTTTCTAGCTGAAAATTTCTTGGTGTGTGATGAAGCTGATATATTTGGAAGCAATTAAGCATTCAGTCATTTCACCACAAGTTTTTGGTTTGACAATAGTGAGAAGACATTCAGATACACAACTTTATTACATATTTGCAGCCGGACTAAACATCATAACAAGGATTAAATTGGTTTATTGGGCTTCAGGAAAACCATTTGTTTATCTGTTGTCTTTTGAGTTTAGGTTTCTGACAAAATAGCTGGTAAAAGCAACAATGTTTATCAGCCAACTTGGAAAAACCTCAGTTTGGAAGTTCCCAACAACACATACAAACACACACGCTTGGCATTTCCAGTGCATCACTCTGAAATGAAACCAGCCGCCCCGAACTAAACATTCCTCTGGGTCTGGGCAGGACTTCTGCAAATCTGGAGATGCTCACACTCCCCCAAACACTTAATTTTTATTCAGTAATGCTTAAACCCCTCTATGAAATCCATCGGTCACAGACAATTAGCGAGCAGAGAGATATCGACTACCCGATCAGAACAGAGGCAACTGTATGAAGTAAGCCTCTAATGAGATATGAGGTAGATAGTCGGAGGGAAGGAGGTAGAAGGTTGCACAAATGTATTTTGTCATTTCCCTCATCGTTTCTCCTGCTTCCTGGGGTGCTGCAGATAACCGGCCCAGATCCCGGTGTGCTTGCCAGCGATTGGCCGCAGCAAGCTTATTTACCTAATAAGGCTTGTCTCATTGGCCCACGGGAGACAATGGCATGTGTAAATAGCCCCGGGGCTCTGGACAGTCGACCGACACAGCAGTCCCTTTGTTAGTTAGGTAGCTACTCTAACTGTTGGCAGTTGACACATGCATGGTGACACACACAGAGTTGGACTTACACAAGGGTTTAAGGTCAACTGTGGAACTGGAATTTTTAGAATAAAAGCTGCATAGTTTAGTTTGTCGTCCAAAATGTCACAACAACGTCATAGTTTAGTATGTCGTCCAAGAGATGAAAAAAAGCTGTCCGGGTAGCTCAACTGGTTAAGAGGGTGACTACAAAACAGAACTACGTTGGAGACGCAGATTCGATCCCAGCTTTGGGAACAAAAAGAGTAATAAGATATTGTTTGTCATTCAAAATGTTATTAAAACCTAATAGTTTAGTATGTCATCCAAATTATGTAAAAAAATGTTATAGTGTACTATGTCGTCCAAAATGTGACAAAAGCGCCAAAATTCATGATGATTTTTTTTTCAAAGAAAACCTTTCTGGAGTGTTTTTCATGGCCTCCTTTACATTATTTCATCATATGGCACGTTTTTACAACATGTTTGAAAAATCCCATTTTTTTCGACATAGTATAGTAAGGCGTTTTTTTTGCGCCAAAATTCATGATTTTTTTTTCAAAGAAAACCTTTCTGGAGTGTTTTTCACCCCCTCCTTTACATTATTTCATCATATGGCACGTTTTTAAAACATGTTTGAAAAATCGCATTTTTTTCGACATAGTATAGTAAGGCGTTTTTTTGCGCCAAAATTCATGATGATTTTTTTTTTCAAAGAAAACCTTTCTGGAGTGTTTTTCACGGCCTCCTTTACATTATTTCATCATATGGCACGTTTTTACAACATGTTTGAAAAATCGCATTTTTTTTCGACATAGTATAGTAAGGCGTTTTTTTTTGCGCCAAAATTCATGATGATTTTTTTTTTCAAAGACAACCCTTCTGGAGTGTTTTTCACGGCCTCCTTTACATTATTTCATCATATGGCACGTTTTTACAACATGTTTGAAAAATCGCATTTTTTTTCGACATAGTATAGTAAGGCGTTTTTTTGCGCCAAAATTCATGATGATTTTTTTTTCAAAGAAAACCTTTCTGGAGTGTTTTTCACGCCCTCCTTTACATTATTTCATCATATGGCACGTTTTTACAACATGTTTGAAAAATCGCATTTTTTTTCGACATAGTATAGTAAGGCGTTTTTTTTGCGCCAAAATTCATGATGATTTTTTTTTTCAAAGAAAACCTTTCTGGAGTGTTTTTCACGGCCTCCTTTACATTATTTCATCATATGGCATGTTTTTACAACATGTTTGAAAAATCACATTTTTTTTCGACATAGTATAGTAAGGCGGTTTTTTTTGCGCCAAAATTCATGATGATTTTTTTTTTCAAAGAAAACCTTTCTGGAGTGTTTTTCACGGCCTCCTTTACATTATTTCATCATATGGCACGTTTTTACAGCATGTTTGAAAAATCCCATTTTTTTCGACATAGTATAGTAAGGCGTTTTTTTTGCGCCAAAATTCATGATGATTTTTTTTTCAAAGAAAACCTTTCTGGAGTGTTTTTCACGCCCTCCTTTACATTATTTCATCATATGGCACGTTTTTAAAACATGTTTGAAAAATCGCATTTTTTTTCGACATAGTATAGTAAGGCGTTTTTTTTTCGCCAAAATTCATGATGATTTTTTTTTTTAACGAAAACCTTTCTGGAGTGTTTTTCACGGCCTCCTTTACATTATTTCATCATATGGCACGTTTTTACAACATGTTTGAAAAATCGCATTTTTTTTTACATAGTATAGTAAGGCGTTTTTTTTGCGCCAAAATTCATGATGATTTTTTTTTCAAAGAAAACCTTTCTGGAGTGTTTTTCACGGCCTCCTTTACATTATTTCATCATATGGCACGTTTTTACAACATGTTTGAAAAATCGCATTTTTTTTCGACATAGTATAGTAAGGCGTTTTTTTTGCGCCAAAATTCATGATGATTTTTTTTTCAAAGAAAACCTTTCTGGAGTGTTTTTCACGGCCTCCTTTACATTATTTCATCA